>NC_142940.1:42473600-42488600 GCF_046866305.1 Octopus bimaculoides
TTACTACACACATTTTGTGTGTCTATGTGTCTCTGTGTGTATGAGCTTGTATGTGTGTGAGAGAGTCCAGTTCTTTTGTTTCATCGTTTATACGCAAGCATTTAAATGCAAAGAAATTAATACGGGTGTGTGGACATAGACGCACGTATTGCGTTTTGATGGAAAAGGTCACATCGAAACGAATTAGTTTCCGGTTCTGTACCGCAGTGCGACAACTTGGACATTAGAGAAATGTCTTCTACAAGAACCTTGGGCCAAGGAATACTTTGTAAGCGGATATTGCTAGAAGGAGGCTCTAAGGAAGCCCGTCGTATATATATATATATATATATATATATATATATATATATATATATATATATATATATATATATATATATATATATATATATATATATATATATATATATATATATATATATATATATATATATATAATATATATATATACATTCGTGTTGTGGCTCCTGACAGCTCTAAAAGTATTGGAGAGTTTTATTCTTTGAAAATGACTGAAAATCTGCTTCACATGGACTATTGATATCAGCAAAACACACGTGCGCACACGTGTACATGCGCACACACTCGCACGCACATAAACGCTCTATACCGAGTCAATATGATCTCATGCTCGGTTTGTTTTGTCTTCATTTCCGAGTGTCATCAGTAATACTGTAAAATTGAATACGGATGACGTAACACGAGGGAGGTCTGCATGTATCCAAAGCAGTTGTTATTTTTCCTTAACCACGTTATTAGTGAACTTGAAAGAAAAAGAAAAATCATGGTCATTTTGCTGTGCAACTAACTAACAACTATCTGTGGAACCGGCTGATGTTTGGTGAAGTACATTACCCCCAAGCTGCTAAACGCCCAGTAGCGTAAATCAAAAGAAAAGGACATCATTTTGTCTGCTGAATCAGGAATACAGAAAAAGAAAATTAGCAGGAGAGACAGTAAAAGGAGTTCCAAGAGATTGTACTGCTCTCAAAGTGATGCTCGATTTGCCGGTTTTGGTGGAGGAGATCAGCCAGTTCTCATTGCCAGGAAATAAACAAGACGCGGAAAGAAACTTCACCAACACAGGCTTAATGAAGCTACTAATGGAAACTGTAGGAGGAGATTGTTCAACTACACCAGTAAAAGGAATAAATAGGGATGCCAGCTCCATGGTAGAGAATCTGTCTCTAGCCTGCACGCAGAATCTGACATTGGGCCCTCACTTCTTCCATGCTGTAGTGCCATCCAGTTACCTGGAGATACAGGAGACAATAAAATCAGGTGGGAAAAAAAATGAAAATTAGCCAGAAAAAACGGAAGAAGATTTAGCAGAATTACACCGGCGAAGTCGACCTAAAGCTCTCTAAGTGCACACGTAAAAAAAAAAATAATAATAACAGACACTTCAGATTAGCAACCATTTGAGATACGAACCAATCCTTTCATGGCCGAGCTAATGAAAGATAGCTATTTCTTCTTTTCTCTATGTATGTATATATATATATATATATATATATATATATATCAATATTTGTGTGTGCACCTCTCTCTTTCTCACGCGTATAGAGATATATGTTTAATTATATATGTATATGCATCTATATATGAATATATATGTTTGTGTGTGTGAGTGTGCTTCTCTGCGTGTGTCTTTGTATGTGTATATAAACAATACATTAGGTACCTTTCATTTATAGCCCGTTATACTTAACAAATATCCGGCGCACCTTTTGTATATAGATTTATACGCGCCTCTGTGTTTGTTTGTGTATGCGTGTGTGTATGTGCGTGTGCGTGTGCGTGTGTGTGTACAGATAGATAGATAGATAGATAGATAGATACGTATATTCACACACACACACATAAATTGAGAGAGACATACAGACATAGAGAAAGAGAATGACAGAGATTTTTAAGCTGTTTTTGTTTGACAAGTGATTTGATCTAAGATCGTGTGTAGGAACGAAAACATTGTAATTAATGTCTCCATTAAAACTATTCAGACAATGTTATATTCACTTTTACTTTTATTGTTGTCATAATATTAATCTATATTATTAGGTGCCAAAGTATTTCGTCATACATTTACGTCCAACTCACTGCTACTCTTCTTCATTGTATTGCAAAAATAATTGTAAAACAACACATACTAACACCAGATGTGTATATTTCTGCACGTGTGCGTGGGTATGTGTGTGTGTGTGTGTGTTGCGTGTGTGTATGTGTGTGTGTATATATGCATGAAGTACGAACAGGTTATCTATGGTGTCTGCTTTGAACAGGTAAAAGTTGATTTCAGTTTGGGTATGTGTCTGCATGTGTGTGTGTGAATGTATAAATGCATACGTAAATACATACATACATAAGCATATTTACACGTACACACGCGCACGCACACAAACACACACACGCACACACACATACATACACAGGTTGCGATGGGTAAATTGTCATCATTCTATACTTTTAATTTTGCGCATGCACATTATTTGTTTTTGATTTTGTCTACTACACAGTACAGTAGATTCAGTTGGGCACCGTCTGCGAGAAAAAACAGCACCATGAGGCTATTCACTCTGCCAGAAATTGGGAAACGACATGATGTATTGCTTGGCATTCGCGCCGGAAGCTGGATGTTACTAATATTTCAGACTGTTTGGGTGTCAATCTAAGGACAGTGCAATCTAAGGACATGTACAGGGAGTGATAAAAGCCAAACATCCAGTCAACATCACGTGTTTGGAATGATCACTAGTGATGGCGACATTATGCCTCCATTTATCTCCCCACATGGCCTCACACTCAACACGGAGGCCTACGTCAAGTTCCTGGAGAAAGTAGTGCTGCTCTGGGTCAAGACGGTTACTGCTGGAAGACCCTATGTCTGCCAACAGAACTCTGCACCATACCTTACAATCTGGAGAACCCAGTCATGGCTGTCAGACAATTTCTTCGACCACATCAACCCTAACATCTAGCTGTCTAACTCTCCAGACCGCAACCACCTTCAATATTATGTGTGGGGCGTAGTTGAGCGAGAGACTATGAAAACTCCTTGTAACACCAAAGATGC
The DNA here is from genome assembly GCF_046866305.1 of Octopus bimaculoides. Classification (NCBI taxonomy): domain Eukaryota; kingdom Metazoa; phylum Mollusca; class Cephalopoda; order Octopoda; family Octopodidae; genus Octopus; species Octopus bimaculoides. Next base: position 42,476,674 of record NC_142940.1, read on the forward strand.
ACTGAAGGCAAGGTTTGTGGCAGCATTCACCGACTTAAGCAAGGAAACTGTCCAGAAGAGCTGCAGAAGATTCCGAAGTTGCCTGTAGGGCGTGTTTTAAGCCAATGGTGATTTTATTGAATAAATGTATTGTTTAGTATTTCAAGATATTTTTTCTGAAATTTTGGTAACTATATCTGTACTTCATGCACACACACACACACGCACGCGCACACACACTTGCGCGCGCGCGCACACACACGTGCAGAAATATACACATCTGGTGTTATTAAATACAGTGTTATTTTCATTTTTGCGTAATTTAGACGTCAGTTTAATCACCGCACCCTGTATACATACACACATGCATGTATATACATAAGTACATACATATATATATATTTATACATACATATACACAGACACACGTTTATATATGTGTATATATACTTATATATATACATATATATATACATATATATACATATATAACATATATATATATATATATATATATATATATATATATATATACATATACATATACATATATATATATATATATATATATATATATATATATATATATATATATATATATATATATATATATATATATGCGTTTCCTAATACCACGTCCATGTACCACGTCCTCGCGTTGTTCTTTTTTCTTGTGTTTGGTTTTCGTTTTTGGTGGGGATATACTATTATATATATATGGTATATGCAAAGTATTAGCAGGCACTCAAGGGAGGAATGAAGGTGTTTTTCCCTTTCGAGCAAAGCTCATAGTCAGAAACAGGAGACGGAAGAAAGTCTAAGAGAAAAGGAAGACGGGGAAAAAAAATCGCCCACAATCCACATGTGGTTACATTTTGAAATGTATACATACATACGTCATAAGAATCTATGAACTTTGGAGAGAATATGATGTAATAATTTGCTTTGTAAAACTATAGATAAAAGTATTAAAATATTGGGTGGCAGAACTCTTTCCGACAAAAAATGAAACGTTAAGTTGCATAGAGCGGAGTGATACTGTAACTAAATTATGTAGGTAACCAAGGCGGCGAGCTGGCAGAAATGTTAGCCCACTGGACAAAATACTTATTTCGTTCGTGTTTACCTTCTGAGTTTAAATTCCGTCGTGGTCGATGTTGCCTTTCATCATTTCGAGATCAATAAAATAAGTATTAACTTTACACAGAGGTCAATGTACTCGACTAACTCCTTCGCCCCCAAATCACTGGCCTTTTGGAAAAATTATTTTGAAATCAAATCATATTGGTAACTCGTACCAAATGTGTTGAATCGTTTGTAAATATATATATATATATAGACACACACACACAGATTCACTGAGAGAGAGCATAATCTGTTTGCCAATGTGGAGTTCTTCAGTGGAGTTCTTCCTCTCAAAATACACGAATTGGTATCATCGCTGTGTTAATAAACTGACAGAAAGGTGGCGCCACACGGTGAAGCAAGATGGCCTACACCTTCAATGCTAAGGTCTTTTTATTGTAATGAAACAGATAATTTACCAAAATATTGCAAAACTTTTGACTCAGAACAAAAAATATATATACTTTGTATGCACACACACTAATCATAAGTATATATATATGTGTGTGTGCGTGCATGTGTATGTGTGTGTGTGTGTGTGTGTGTGGAACGTGCTTGCGCACGTGTGCGTGTATGTGTGTTTGTGTGTGTGTGTGTGTGCGTGTGTGTGTGTGTGTGCGTGTGCGTGTGCGTGTAGTCCAAAAGCATAAAAAAGGACGCAAAAACGAGGAGAAAGAAAGACAAAGTGTGTTAGTTTAATAAATGGAAGTTGTTTGTAACGCTTCGAGCCTCCGCTCTTCTACAGAAAGTATAGATAGGGAGAGAGAGAGAAAAAAGATGCTGAAAGAAAAACCAAAAACAAAAAAAACATGTATGAATTAAATGGTCAAGGCATGTCCAAATAGCAGGTAAAGGAAGAAGTGGCCTGAGGTGTATGTGTGTCAAGGGAGGCACCAGTAGCTGGCTATATGTGAGGATGTATCTGTGCGCTCAGAAGCACGTGTTTGCGTGAGAAGTTAATGTATGCTTGTGTATATGTGAGTATGGGGCGGTACGCGTGCATGTGTGAGTAAGCACGTGCATGTATGTGTAGGATGCTAATGTGTGCACATGCAAGTGTGCCTATGTGTTTTTGCATATATGTACGTGCAGCCCGTGTATACAAACTTCCAGTTCGAATTCATTAATATTTGGGGGTTTTTTTTTTCCGCTTGAGTGTGTCTTTATTGTTCGTCTTTCGTTTATTCTAAACTATATGAGTAGGTATGCATTTATACGTATACGCAAAGTCATAGAAACGTTTCTCACAATTTCCCAGATGCATAGCTACCTTCATAATTTTTATATTCTTACATAAAGGAATTTTGTAACTATATTATTATTACACGAAACATAGCTACTGCAACTATATAATTCTATATCATTGCTTTATGTATTGACTATTATTGCAAAGAAACGAAGCCTTAGCAGAAATCTACGTTTCAACTTCTTTACTGAGCAGGATTGATGGTAGACATCAGTATGTGCTGTCATTTTTGTTTAGCTGACAACATAGTAGCTTTTATTATACACAATCCTATTACTTACTTCTCTTCCCTCAAGCTGTAATCATCGGTTTCTGTATACCGACTCGACGGAAGAGGTTTCATAGACAAACGTATATTTGTTCTTTTTCTGATTTCATATATATATATATATATATGTATATATATATATATATATATATATATATATATATATATATATATATATATATATATATATATACACAAACACACTTATATATCTGTATATGTTAAATATATAATTGCATGTGTGTCTAAATATGTATATGTATATACACACTTACATACTGATATATATATATATATATATATATATATATATATATATATATATATATATATATATATATATATTCTTGGAGTATGCATCAGATAATGTATTTGTCGATGATATTCGTTTTTACATTCTGCAGCATCCCATTTCTTTCCCACCACCATCACCTATATGTATGTATGCATGTATGTATCCATATATATATATATATATATATATACGTACATACACGCACACACACATACACACAAACCACACACACACACATACACACACGTATAGGTATTTGTTGATGTGTTTCAGTTCGCGTATCAGTAAGGTGCTATTAACGCTAAATCACGAATACAGATTTATTAGTTTCACGTCACTCTTTCAACTTAAAAATATATGTACACAGTTTTACCAGATTCTAATACATATTACACGACATTAGTCTAGTTTAGCAGTCAATCCTATCCGTACATTATACAGTACAGAGAAAGTGGCGTGGTTGATGTCTATAGACACTGCTTATTAGAATTCACAAGATCATTTCTCTATAATTATTGATATTACATAAGTGATAACTCAATTTCTTAGCACCCAGTGAAAGTATTCCAGTGAGAAAATATTTAAACTGGCAGAAAACTGACATCATTAGAGATTTCATTTAGTATAATATGTATGAATTAGAATATTTCTGTGAGCACTAAAAGGACATTAGTTTGACCGAAACATGACACATTATATCTTTCGATGTGTTTGTATGCATGTGTATATTTCAATTTATATACTTAGAACTATAAACTTAATCTACTTATTAATATATATTGGGAAGAGTGAATAAGAATATGGTTTGATTTATTCTGCATTAATTTCAATGAAATGTAAGCGGTTACACTGATAAAACTCGGTATATAGATATAGAAATAACATTTATACTTTCAAACAATGGTCAATGAAATTTGCATTCATTGTAATCTGTTCTAAAGGAATGGATATCCTGCTTACTGAGGTGTGTATTGTGAAAACTTTATATCTATCTATTCTGTCTATTCAGCAAGATTCTGTGTATTGATATCAAAATACCTACGTTTATTAAACATGCATACATGATTGCGACATTTATAGTGATGTTATTCATTTCAACCGCTATTCTTTAAATCGATTGTTCTAGCATTCAACTGAAGCATATAGCAACAAAAGTGATTTAAACAATGAGGATTACACCGAATTTTACTGTTAACATGATCTATATCTATATTATCTGTACAAATATGATCCGTTTGGTATTGAAATATTTGTGCAATGATACCACATTGTGTGGCGATGATGAGCCTGCGGATATGGTTATGTATATATATATATATATATATATATATATATATATATATACTTGTATATGTGTATGTATATATATATTAAAGTGAATGATAAATTTATCAAATTTCCTCGTGAATCAAGTGGAAAATTTTATAACGCATTTTTAATAGACATTCTTCTAAATATAACTAAATAATGTATTTTCATGAGGAGAGTAAGCTGTATAAACTGTACGAATACTATAGACTTTCTATGTCTTTCGAAAATGTAGAGAGAGTAGTTTGCTTCATAACTGCATTATGTAGGAACATTAACAATAAATTAAGAATATGAAGTCCGATTGGTCTGCATGCACACGAAGTATTGTCCTTCCTACCACATATTTCCAGGTTCACTACTTCATCGTGACACCTGGGTAGCTATTTTCTACAATAACCGTGGGCCAACGGAAAAGAATTTTGAGTGGATTAGACAGATGGGATCTGAAAGAAATCTGTCGTATATATATCTACATATCGATGTGAGTATCTTTTTGTTTTTGTTTTTTCCTCCTGCATCACTTGAGAACAGGTATTGGTTTGTTCACAACCCATTAAGCTAGTGGTTTGGTAAGAGGGGTTGATAGACTAAGTATCAGTCTCAAAATATAGGACTAAAGTCCATTCATTCGAGGCGTTGCCCCAGCACATCTGCAGTCTTAAGAATTAAACAAATAAAATATTGAAGATAAATACATACATGGATGTGTATGTATATGTTTGAGGATACACACACACACCCAAACATACATGCACACAAACACACACATATAATGGATGCGATGGGTAAATAGTCTATATTGTTTGTTTTTGATTTTGTCAACTACACAGTATAGTAGGGTCAGTGGGGCACTGTTTTTTGAGAAAAATAGCACCATGACGCAATTCACTCGTCCAGAAATTTGGAAAAGGCATGCTGTGCTGCTTGGTGTTCTCCCTCTCTCTCTCTCTCTCTCTTCCACTACACTCACACAAACATATCTAGCATATATATTATTTATATATGCTATATATATATATATATATATATATATTATTTATATATGCTATATATATATATATATATATATATATATATATATATTATTTATATCTATAATTATGTATGCATGTATTATGTAATATGAATATTACATAAGAATATAAATGTATATGTATGTACAAATATAACATATATGCGTATGTGTATGTGTGTGTCCGCTTCTATGTGTATAGATAGATAGATAGATAGATAGATAGATAGATAGATAGATAGATAGATAGATAGATAGATAGATAGATAGATACACATGAGGCTTTTTACATATTATATAAAAATGAGATCGCATGAAATGTGTGCTGAATCCATTAATCGTCGCCAGTTATAAACTTCAAAATTGTATTTAGTTGTGGAAAAATTATCTAAGAAGAAATCCATAGTCAATGAAATAACAATTATAGAGAAATTTTGGGATGAATAATCCAGTGACACTGCAACAGAATATTGAAAGGAATGTTACAACTGAATAATGTAATCTAAGTATTATTTGCACATTAAAGATATTGTGAAACCTTAAACTAATCCCCAGTTTAATAGTCGGATCAATAACAAACAGATCGTTGTTAGCAGTGACGGTGACAGCTATGGAGATGTTTCTGCCGTAATAGATGCAAAACAAAATGGCTTCCTGTCATCCCAAGACAGTGAGTGAATATGCAAATACCTGAGCTGAGCCGTTTCAATAAAAGGCTGATCCATGAATTTAGAACCACTGAAATCACTCCCTTTTCAGGTAATATCCGATTACTGGTTTAACGTATTATCTCAAAAGCCACGAATTACTTTTACTTAAGCATTTGTCTCAAGCTGGATTATATATTTAACATGTCAGACTACTATCTTCTGAACCTACAATTATGCAATGGGGCATGAAGATCAGAACATCACCCTAACCAGAGCAACAAAGAGCGACAAATTGACGTTAACGAAAAAAACAACCAAACATAAACAACGAATTGTACAAGGTTTCTTCCCTGTCAGCAATATAAATTGAATTAGGTAGATCGACCCTCGGCCTTATGTTTCTTGACTTTCACACATCACATAAATCTCATGTGTTCTTTTCTGAGAAAAAACATACTTATTCACTATATTTGATCCATCTCTATTATCCAAGATAAAGTCTACATTTTATTTTATCCAGAATCGGTTTCTCATGTTCCTGGTGCACTCCTTACTAGTTATCTTACTTTGATCTGCACCGTTTCTGATCTTTGAGATCGGAACTTTTCACTTATATCACCGCAAGGATAGCAGCGTACGTTGACATAGCTGTCTTTACTGTACAGCCTATATTCATCTGGTCTAAATTTATTTCAGTTACCTCTCTACCTCTCTCCATCGTTATACATTAACGAACACAAGGACACACTGCTACACCAACACGTAATTTCAACACATCGAACATAGATCATAGTAGACTCAGAGATCTTGTGATGGTCATGGGCTCAACTTTATACCTCCTATCACATTAATAAAAATAAAAACAGTTACAGACTACAAACCACGGAAATATTCATCAGTTACTATCACAACGAATTACTGAAATGTTTTTATAAAATTATGTTAGCATATTCTACCTTGACTTATCAACTCCTATGTTCCTTTTCAACCTTCTACACACGCGCGCGCACACACACACACACACACACACACACACACACACACACACACACACACACACACACACACACACATATATATATATATATATTGTCAGCTCACGTCACGTTTAACAATTTCTAGTAGCACACGATCATCAATAACTGTATTCAAAATGGGCAATACAACTTTGTGTCATCAACAGGTTTTATCCACTACCACACAGATGATCTGTACTCTTGTTTTTAAGTTTGCTTCACCCATCACTACCAAATCAGCTTTTGTTACTCTGAACAAGAAAGTTGCCTACTATTTCTACCCAAACGTCGCCTTCTATTGTGAATTCTACAGAAACCAAGCACAAACCACTTTGCTCCATTTTTCAGTCGACATCCACACCGTTCTGCAATCACAACATTAGACTACGTTTTACCTATTGACATTAACTTACAGAAGATCACAGTAGACATTAACCTCAATGATTTCATCCATTTAAAAGGTTGTGGGCGCTGCATCTTCTCCTTGTATTGAAAGAAAAGGAGAAATAAAAAAATGTGCTGTATTCCAAAAATACTATGATTAAAATACATTTCTAAGAAGATTGTCTTAGTAGAAATTCAATATGAAAATCTTGTCTCTTGGCATATAATAGAAACATGACCTCCTGTGTAACAAAGGAGACACACAGGCGCTTCACTTATTCAACATACTAATAGATTATGTTTGAAAACTTTCGAAACCTGTCGGGGGTAGAATCAGTCTCTATAAAATCTCATCCGAATTGTATTTGCTAATGATGTTGTAGTCAACCATTCCAATAAATAACAGCTCCAAACGATACAAACCTAAATATAACATTGTACGTTTAGGAATTAAAGAAACCAGAAGTGAATATACGACTATTAAGATCATGAATACTTAATATTGCCGAAATGTCTCGTATATGTATACGCATGTATGTATTAACATGTATGAAGATATATTGGTTCCAAAACTGGAGATTCTGGAAGTGTTATCAATCTAAAGAAATATTATAGTGCTTATGATCAATTTCGGATAAATCTATTGAGTTCATAGACTAGGCACCATGTTGAGTCTTCCTCTATCCCTTCATTCCTGTCGATTCTGAATTTTACTCTGAATAAAAACTCCGAAACGGTAACTAACAGCCCACTTCTTTAGATCACCTTTTAAGCGAACAACTACATAACAACTATGCCATAACAACTATGTCATAACAACTATGTCATAACAACTATGTCATAACAACTATGTCATAACAACTACGTAAAGTAGTTGTTATGACATTGCCAATGCATTACATCCCTTACATAAGCAAAACTGTGAATGTCGTTTATCCGAACATCAAGATAAACGATAGCAACTACAATAAGCAACAACAGCATCTGAAAGAAAAACGAGCACATCATATACGTTTGAGTAGAGATAATACTAAAAGAAATAGCTTGGATGCAATATTCTCTACAGACGAAAATACTGAGTAAAGGGATAGCGCAATTGTGGGTGAGAGGACGAGTGTGCTCATATAGAATGTACATCAGCGTTGTCAAAGACTTGTACAATCTTGCAAAAGGCAACTGACATCAACTGAATTGTTACTAGTTATGCGCCTTACTTTTTCCTTCGATCTATATTTTTCCTCTACTCCTATAAAAAAATATTGATTGATTTATAACACCTATATACAAACACATACTTGCCCTAACACAGCCACAAAAGTACATATTAATTCTAATAAATATTGATACTATAAAATGATCTAATCTATATACAGCTTCTATATTATATTTTGTGGTTTATTCTTATTAGCTTTACAAATCATTATATTTTGTTTCGCTGTTGAGAGTATTTTGCCCTAGAAAATATGCAGTCTTCAAATATCATTTTGAAATGCAAATAGACAGATCAAATAATGGGTCGCTGTAAATAAGAATCAATTCTTCAATAATGTCCAAAATATTCAGTCATTAATATATTAGAGTGAAGGTTTTTTTTTGTTTTTTTTTAATAAATTTGTTATAGGAACGGGTGTCTGTGCTCATCCCACTTACTGGCACTCAAGAGTGATTTCTTAGTATGTGTTCTGTAACTTGAATGGAAGCATTTTGAAATACTGTTGCATTATATATCAGGTCTAAGTTTACGATCAATTAGAATTGGGAATCAAGGAATGCTCATCAAGTATGACTCAACAGTGCCTGAATTCGGCGTGAACATAGGGTTATATTTGTGATTGGTGTACATCGGTGAGATATTAGGAAATGGTGGATTCATTATAAAAATAAACACGTAGAATTCAGTGCGAAGTTTAGATAAGAAACAAAACAAAATATTCTTCGAAAGAAATAAAGCCAAAGCAAATAATAAGCTTGACTGGGTGAGAAATGCATTTCATAAGTTTCTGAGGAGCAGTGTTTATCGTTGTGGTAATAAATAAAGTTATAGAAGGATCATGAGGACGGACGATAAGAAAGATATATTCTTCAATAGAGTACCCCGCCATGCACCATCAAATTCACTACAAATTGTAGGATTAAAAGGCTTAGAATTTCACATACACGATATAGCAAAAACCTTCAAAGAAAAGCTGTTTTCTTTAGGGTCTAAAATACTTCAGCAGCTAGCAGTTGCCGACTCTTTATCTATCTGAAATGAGGCACAATAAATTTCAACCTTCACGCCTTTGATGGTACTGCTACAGATTCTCTATCACCATGTCAGATTTCACCCCCCCCCCACAAAAACACAGGATGGATTGGTTCGGAGTGACTCACAAATACCTTCAGCTACTAAGCTATGTGGTTCAATATCATTTTCACCAACACCTATAGCATACGCCCGTATCGCCTTACTTCAATCCCATACTCTATCTCCACTTCCACATTACGGACAGTAAGAAAATACCTTACTCAATTCTTCATTCGTAGGGAACCAGCTCGCTGGAATTCTTCCCATCCACCATGTTATCCATGCACCTATTTCCTAAATGTTGTCCATTATAAACATGAAACGACCAAGGATCTCAACAATCTCAGAAGGAATCCGAGAAGGTCTTAAGCACAACCTCTTCATTCTGATTCATAAAGAAAGTTGTTTAAATTAAATAGCGGGTTATACTAGAAGTGTGCATAAAATCACACCATCATTCTGAGCTGAAGAATATAGGGGTACTACAAAGGAAAACAGCTTTAACATTTCCATATAAATACATTAAACTATGATGTATTACATTATGTATAATATTGTAGGGAGAGTAGTTACTCAGATATGATGGAATGATTTCTACTCTTGGAACAAGGCACGACATTTTTGGGGAGGGGGCCAGTCGCAACTGGTACTTAAATTCAAAGGATCAAAGGCAAAGCCGACCTCGGCGGAATTTCAATTCAGAACGTAAAGGCAGACGAAATACCGCTAAGCATTTCGTCCGACAGTGCTAACGTTTCAGCCAGCTCACGGCCTTACATCCAAAATTATATTCTTTTCTACTCTAGGCACGACGCCCGAAATTTTGGGGGAGGGGTGTCAGTCGGTACGATCGACCCCTGTACGCAGCCGGTACTTAATATATCGACCCCATAAGGATCATAGTCACAGTCGACTTTGGTAGAATTTGAAATCAGAACATAAAGACAGACGAAATACAGCTAAGCATTTCGCCCGGCGTGCTAACGCTTCTGCCAGCTCGCCATCTTGCATCCAAAATTATATTAAGAAATGATTTGGTATGTTTTGACGGAGATTCAACTACTATTTTTAGCTCTGAGTAACTCTCCCTTTTGTTCGAAAATCTGTATGATGTGCATTGATGCGTAGGATTGATACATTAAAGTGTTTTTTTAAGAGTAAAGTTTGACTTGGAGGCAATATATTAAAATATACTGTTTACATAAGCAATTTTGTGAGAGATTAAATGATGTCACAGACGAGGATATATTTATAATGCTTATATTTGAACCATATAAAATAGTATATCTAGTGATACACAAGCAGGCACCCATGCACACACAATCTCTCTCTATCTATCTATCTCTCTCTCTCTCACACACACACACATGAACCCGTATATAGACATATATATATATATATATATATATATATATATATATATATATATATATATATATATATATAAACAAGTATACATGCGTATGTATACATATAGAAAAGCATATGTTAGAGAGAGGAGTGGAGGTTTCAGCTTTGTTGTAGCATTTTCACAATATTTTGTTGCCATATGAATACTATAAATATTAAAATTTAGATGCTTGAATGATTTAAAACAATTCCGTTAAACAGACGTTGTTTTAGTTTTTTTTACATAATATACATTTACAGAGAGAGAGAGAGAGAGAGAGAGAGAGAGAGAGAGAGAGAGAGAGAGAGAGAGAGAGAGAGAAACACACACACAAAACATATATACTCGTAGGATTACTGAGTCTATGATATGGCAGAAAATGCACTTGAATACTTTCATAAATAACTATTTTGAAGATCGGATGGAATAACTACATTTAATCTTGTTGAAGTAATCATCATATTTGAAATTTATCGTAAGGGTGGTGGATTGGTAGAATCGCTGAAGGTCCGAGCTTCACACACTCAGGTCACTATATATGTGTGTGGGTGTGTGTGTGTGTGTGTGTATGTGTGTGTGGGTGTATGTGTGTGTGTGTGTGTGTGTGTGTGTGTGTGTGTGTGTGTGTGTGTGTGTGCAGGGGTGTTTGTGTGTGGTAACTATGAAGTAAGAATTCCAAGATAAATGCACTCTCGTCATTCTTCGACGACCACGATGCGCACATATATGTTAATCAGTTTGGATCAAAATACGGAGTGCGAATGTTATTTTACAGTTTGGATCTCAAGGCTCGAATGATAAATCGGCGCTTCTGGACAGCAAAGTTCATTATCTTCAGACTGGTGGTTGATTATCCTCGGGAAAAAAGTGGATGGTTTATAGATGTGCTTTTTAAAAATGGCATTGAGTTGACAAATTGCTTGCTTTTTTGATATTCCCGTATGAGTTGAAAATATTTCAAATA
>NC_142940.1:42511100-42558600 GCF_046866305.1 Octopus bimaculoides
CCAACCATTCTGCCAATCTGTTGCTTTCTATCCGTGAAATATTTAACATATTCATCTGAGTGCCATACATGTAGGCGCAGGCGTGGATGTAGGTTCAGTCCCACTGTGTTGCACCTTGGGCAAGCGTCTTCTACTATAGTCTCGGGCCAACCAAAACCTAGAGACAGAGAACGGAAAGAGATACAAATGGAGAGAGAGAGAGAGAGAGAGAGAGTGAAAGTGAGACAGAGAGAGAATGTGTGTGTGTGGGGGGGGGTGCTAGATTTAATCTGAAAGAAACCCGTCGTACACACACACACACACACATATATTTATGTATATCTGACGGAATGTGTGTGTGTGTGTATCTTTGTGTACCCCACTTCCGCCTGACAACCGGCAATAGTGTTTACGTCCCCATAACTTAGCGGATAGAATAAGTATCAGGCTTAGAAAAAACAAAAGACACTGGGGTCGATCGATTCGGCTAATAATTCTTCAAACTGGTGCCCCAGCATGGTCGCCTTCTAACTTTCAAGATGTAAAATGTAAAAAGAATAAAATATTTTATCCTAAAAGTAATGTAGATGTGATTTTCAGGTAAAAGACCAACATCCACGCAGTTATTTGATATGAAAACCAGTAAAGATATTTGTAACTTGCTCTGCTGTGGTAGTTGCCGTGGAGAATATATCGGATCGAGATGGTTTGCTCACGGGATTAAAATGTACAACGCACTATTAAATACAAAAGTCGTCCTACTGATTTTTAATTCAATTTCGTATGCAGTAACGACCTAGTTGCTATTATTTACCCCCACTCGTAAACATGGCACCAATTTTCACAATTTGATAGCATTTCTAAAGCAGGCGTCATTCGCCCACAGCCAGACATCTCAGGCCAGATATAAACATATAAACTATTTCTGTTATGATCAGTGACCTTGAAAATATCCTCCAATGAAACATACCTAATCTCATTCAATATCACAAGCTTACAATCAATATACGTGCCATGAAAATATAATTAAAACACTACACCTCCCTACACATAAACAATACACAGCAGTCTAGGAAAGTTATAACTCAAGATATCTGATAAACTGACACTACAACGACTTACAAATAAAACTGAGTTAAGATAGCCTGAGTACTTCAAAATGTTAGCGCTTCTTTTTAGATACAGAGATTATCTGCGGTCGAATTGTGACAAACCTTCCTACATTAAATTGTTACTCAAATGTCTGCTGCTATATGTATGAAGACATAACTGTAGATCACGAACAAAAGAAATCCATGTAACTGGCTGGAAATGGGCCAGAAATGCAGTACATCTACGATTTTACCAGCGCTCTGTAAGCTCCTTATGTCATGTTTACCCTAACTGCAATGCTTTCCGTTCGTGTGAACTAGAAATTATTTATAATATTCCGCGTATCATTTTCTCTTCATCTATGCATCTGTATTGGATATCGTTTCGTAACGCCATATTTCTTCGTTGCTAAAAAGAATCCCTAGGAAGATGCCTATACTTGTTTGACTTTTATTCCTTAAGACGATACTTATGGAAGAACACCAACACACACACACACACAAAAACACCATTTACTACTTTCGTTGCTTTCAAGCCCTCTATTAAAATGTGTAGAGAATCGCTTGCTAACCTTTCACACCCTTACTCCGTTTAGGAAACGAAACCACTTGAAGACATCCATCAATAACCTGGAGCAATTTTTCTGACTATTCAAGAAAGGTTTCTTTCATAACCGATCTACTCGCTAGAAACAATGACCAAATATCCTTAAATTCGCAATCTATTGTGCTAAATATTGATGAAATATATTGTGATAACTATCCCGGGATATATCAGAGGAAACTAGAAGACAAGCGAAGGGAGGTGAACATTTCACATAACGAAAGATATAGAGCAACATATTGAATATATATTTTTTTATATGTTCTACATTAGATCAACAGGTTCCTGTCCTAACTGTAATACTTAATAATCTGGAATCCTGACTTAATATAACATCTACTAAATCCACAATTTCCAATCTGAACAACATCTCTAGAGACATAGACATACAATCAAGTATAAGACTCCACACCATAAACCCGCCCACACATATACATACATAAACACACACACAAAAACAAGCATACACAAACTCACACTCACATACACATACACACACACAAATTCAAACACTTATATACTTGTGTTGAGCTACAATCATACAAAGAAACATGTTCAACATGTCACAACACACATAGATTTAGTAAGTAAATCAGATCAATGCATAAACATAATTAGAACACACGCAGGCACTGTGAATTCCTTTCCACTGGAAATAATGCTAAAGAAGATATATAGCCACTTATTTGAGATTGGGCAGATAACTTCCTCAGTGAAACAACACAACTATAAAGAAAAGACTGTAAACATGTGAAACCTCATCAGCTGCAGTTACTTTTATGTCTCTACTGTTCTTAGAGGTCATCCAACAGTTAACTGCTGACAGATTATCTCTCATACTGCATTGCTAGTATTTCTCTCAATTCACCGGTCTTTGAAGCTATTAATTTCGGTGATTTCAATGCATTCAACAACTCTTAGCTCCCAAACTCGCCACGCATGTCTGACGCGTAAAACAGGCCGAACATTTTCTTGTAGTGAAAGATTTATCAGGTTTCACTGATATCTATCCATATTCTTGCATGACACGGACACTCCAAGAATTTTTGTCCTCTTATTTATATCTAAACTGTTTCTAAGGGGTCATTGGGACATCTAGGCTGCATATGGATTACGATTTTTGTGGAAGGTTAAGGACAAATAAAGATTGACATACAATGCAACAGACTATCTATGTTGGACGTGTTAACAGTTTACTCGCTTATTGAAGAGTCTTGTTTGGAGTAAAGATTACCATTAATTAATGTATTATTGAGTTAGATCACCAAAGAATGATTCCACAGCAAGGTATTAGAGAAAGATAAGTATCCTTTAGTGGGCAATATAGCTAAATGTTATTTTTTCTATTCCAAAATCTAAATTTTCTGACATTAATTCCAACATTTTTTGTTACATTCGTTTAAGCAAGTGTTCAGTGGTAGAAGCTGTATTGTATGAGCGACGACATCAAAGGATGGTGGAATTCATTGTTATAATGACTGTTTCCATCATCATTAAATTGCTGGAAGTTAGCATCTTAAGATAGTTGTTAGCAGAATAAATGTGCTTCCTATTGGTGGAATCTAGACACTATAGCATTGCTCAAATGCATTGATTCGTTTTTTTTAAAGAAAGAAAGCTTCACTAGTTTGGAGTTTCTAAGAAATAATACTTATGATATTCGAAGGGAACTGAAGGATATCATCAAATTCGGATCCTATTACAGTTTTGAGTGCTGGAAGGAATCTTCGCTGTTTTTGACTCTACATTCTTGGCGAGTTTAGTGCAGTTGGAAAGCTTTGAATAAGTTGTTTGCAATGTAGAGTTAAAAATAAAAAGGGAAGAAAGCAGCAAATATGAAGGCTTCTCTGCAGAAATGTAGCTGATAGAACTCTCTTGGTTGAGATAAATAAAAAGGTATCGGGTATCTTCTAGAGAAGGCTTCGACAGAAATTTCTCGCATTGATGGAGGTACATGACTACTTCCATATGTCGTAGGCAATATCCCAATCTAATGCTGCGCGTAAATCATTCGTTATAGGATAGGAAATATGTATCGGTTGTATGATGATTGGAAGAATCTTAATATAAAGGGGTCTCGAGTTGCTTGTATAACTGTGCCTCAATAGTAGGATAGAGTGAAGTGAAGAACGATTGCTGCTACAGGTAATCAGCATAAAACTGTTAGAACTCCGACTTTGCTGACATGAATCATGAAACAAGAAAGATTTCGTAGCATAAACTTCCAAACATAACGCGTCGTACTTTACAATTTTCAGGCAGTGATTAAACGAATACATTCGTAATATCGTTTACAAACTTTTTAGTACTGCCATACTCTTCTGAATATGTCATAACCGATTCAAAGCTAAAGAGATAATTCATTCCAAATCTCTCTTGAAATGAATTAGCTCTTCGCGTTTGAATCAGTTATGACGTGCAATTATTCTTGATTTGAATTTTATTGCTGGAAAAATATTCCATATCTTGATTCAAAACTTGTTACAAACATCAAAAGCGTTTAACTCGAAAGTGTAACAAGAAAACTAAAAATGTTGCTCTCAAATTCATCGAACCAAAACAAACCATAGTTTCAACTCTTTGAAATTGTTTTTTCGTAAAAACTTAATATTCTTCTACTTATTCTATTGTGATTACAGTGTTTCTTCAGTAATAGTTATAAGTTCTTCCAAGAGATTAGGTTGGTAGAAAGAATTACGAAATTTGAAGCAGGAATAGTTTGACAGAGAGTGTGTTTGATAAAACACATTTTGATAATATAGTGTTATAGTTGTATGAGGTTTAAACCTGAAACGCTTTGTGTCAGGAATGGTTGAAAGCTTTAATAATATTAAGGACGAAAACAGCAAAACAACGATTACTTATTGGAAAGTCATAAAAAAAAGGACGATCATTGGCAGGCCATAGGCAGATACATTGTAAAGTAAGAGAATGATTTTAGGACGTGTAGAATAGACATCAATGTGTTAACGGAAATAGGCTTGTTTAGTTGCAATAGAAAGCAACTCAGAAATCAATCTCTGAAAGTCAATGTAGGAACCATTCCTGCGAGAGACTGTTTCTCTGGAACATAAAGAAAAAGGAAATAATTGTTCGCATTTGATGACGGTGAGTAGGTGATGGTGAAGCAGGTAAAATATTGAGAAAGTGTGTACTAGGGGATGTCATGTGTGCGCGTGTGTGTGTGTGCGCGTTATTGCATGGGTGATTGTATGTGCACGCGTGGCTGTGTGTGTGCATGCGTGTGTGAGTAGGTGTGTTTGTGAGTGCTAGTGTGTATGTGCGTTTGAGTAATCCCTCGCTAGGACAAATGAGATGACTTGATATCTGTGTGTGTGTGTGTGTGTGTGTGTGTGTGTGCGTGTGTGCGTGTGATGGGTGTTTCTTCGTGTGTATAGATAGATGATAGATACATAGAAATTGAATGAGTGACAGAGAGAGAGAGAGAGAGAAAAGACTCAGACAAACATACAGACTGACAGACGAAGACAGACAGACAGACTGACAGATAGGCAAATAGACAGATATAGATAGATGGATATACAGATAGATAGATAGATAGATAGATAGATAGATAGATAGATAGATAGATAGATAGGAAACGGGGGAAACTAAACTTTGATGTACAACTACTTTTATTCTTCTCATCGTCATGTTACATAACGCAGTTGTGTTTTATGTATTATTCATTCTGTCTACAGAACAAAGCGTCTATTGAATTGGGAAACAAGAAACAAAGGGAAAAGTAAATTTGTGGGTATTAAAGTTAACAAATATCTAAGAAACTGAAGTAAAGAAGAGATTTAAAAATCTAAATGTATAACCTCAGCATGATGTAAGATATCGAGGTTGCATTCATTGAGGTACCCTTAAAGAAAAACGCAGATTATGTTGAACGAAGTAATTCAAATACTATTGCTTTTAATATGCATAAAGACTTTCTAATTCATTTAAAGGGTAATATTAGTCGCCTGATGTTAAAGTTGCAAGGTATCAATATTCATGTATTACAGATGTATGTAATGTACCTACAATGTTGGACACTATTTTTATGTAATTACGAATGGAATAAGGTGAGGCACATATTACTCTAATATTGAATTGAATCAGTTTTTGGCTACAATACGAGATAGACAAAAATATAATTTACTGAATATAATATGTACATTAAATGCAGTTGCGTGTCATCTTTCTAATATTATGTTATGGTAATTTCCTTTAAATGTAACATAAAAGTGTCTATCATATCTGCCAAGCTGTGAAGGCAGCCAGCTGTGATATCACTTAGACATAAAACTCGATGCAATAAGCTTCGGGCTACAAGGAATATGGAAAAATCATCAACTATCCAAAGTATTTAGTAGTAGTTTTTTTATATATATTTTATATTTTATTCTGTCTAAAGTTTTGTACATTTCTTTTTTCAGCTTATTGAAGACTTTTTATGCAAAGGAATGATATCAATATACTTACAACATTATTTGAGATGAATGCTATATGAATTTTAGGTAAAATATCATGGTACCAATTCCGAATAAGAGAAAATATATATAGCGTTATACATGAACATGTAAAATACTAATATACAGTTGGATAACAAGGAAAGCATCACCACAAACGGTAGCTATGAAGAATTAATATATTCGTTACAAAATTACAACAGAGAAAAATATAGTAAAAAATATATGAGTACATCTATATATATTTATGTATGTATTTCGATAGATAGATAAATGGATAAATAGGTAGACAGATAGATAGATAGATAGATAGATAGATAGATAGAGATAGATACATACATACATACATACATACATACATACATACAAACATACATACATACATGCATACATACATTAGGTTGGAAAGAAAGTTCTATTGCATTTTCCATAAGATCACTTTGAAGGTACTTTTTCAATATTTACAGTAAAAGAAGCATTTTTACATTCCGATGTATTTTTGTTTGTTTGTTTGTTTTTTTTTTTTGTGGTGAGGGGGTTCTTTTTGTGTATGTGTTTCTTTGCACATTACTTTATACCACGGTGGTTAAACACATCGATTTTAACCTTATCGATCAAACCTACATCAGACACTGATGTATGGTTCTTCAGCAATAGAAATGGCAAGAATTATTCGTTCGGTGTATGGAAATGTAGCTTCAAGTGTCCGAACATACCGATGATGTTTTCACTAGTTACGCTCGAGATATTTTTCTCTCATACATTGCTCTCGATTTGGACGATTAAGTTCTGTCAATATTGAACTTCGGAAAATCGTTTCTGAGGAAATTCCAAAGCAAACTGCACTAGAATTAGCGAATCATTTCAATTCATGTCACTTTTCGATCATAAAATACCTTCATGAACTAGTAAATGTGTTTAAACTTGGTCAGTGGGATTCCTCGTTATCTGACTGATTCACAGCTTAATCGAAGTGTTGCCCACTATCTGTCATTGCAGAATAGATTTGCTGCCGAACTTTTCCTATGTAGAATCATTGCATGTGATGAAAAGTGAGTTCTCAATAATCACATTCAACGAAAGGGACACTGGTTAGCACTCACTCAAAAGCGTGAATCTATTCCCCAACTAGGATTACCTTCGAGAAATTTATGTTCTGCTTTTGGGTTGATATGAATGATGTCATCTATCATGCAGTGTTACATCAATGTTGAGAAGTATTGTCACCAATGGAAAGCTTGCCCAAACATTTGGTTGATCTTACACGATAATTCAAAACAACATGCTGCCTGAGCCGCCCAGAAAAAGATTATGACACTAAATTTAGGGCTTTTTCTTACACACCAGAACTTGCCAGATCTGACTATCATTTGACTATCACCCTTTTAGGTAACTGTAAAATAATTTAGAGGGAATTCAGCCTTTTTGTTGAATGTTAAGATTAATATATGTAGAAAATTTCTTGCCTTGATAGATAAGTGTTTAGGTATAGGTATAAGAAACAGTGTAATAAACGTCTTATCAAAGTTTTTTTACAGCTGTTACCCTATCCTAGAAAAATATTTTTACAAGTAAGGCACCTACTCCGGAATGTACTAGTAGAGGCCCAGATACTTGCCCACGCGACCAGGCATGCATGTTTAGCTCAGTGGTTTACGAAGCTGGTTCTAAAACAACGAAGTTCAAAAGAAAAACATATACTGGAATATGCGATAGTGACTTTGAAAAATATGTGTCAACCACTAGTCTTCTTTCCAGCGGATAAATAATTGAACCACTAAGTCAGCTAGTCATACCTGGGACCAAAGGGAGAACAGCATACACACGCGCCACCAAGTGAGACATCGTAGAATGATCCGCACCATACGTTGGTGTGTCAAGGAGGTGCTGGCCTCGTATAGCTGAAAGATCACATATTCTAACAACTCCACTGACCCACTGAAAGTTTTACTAAATGTAAGCAGCTGAATAGATTTTTATTATTGAAAATGAAAACACTACCTAATCCTGTTTAAGCATGCAGGATCTCAAACTTTAACGTTGAATTAGCTACCCCGACCGTTACCAGTTACCATTCTAAAGGAACAAAGGTGCATAATTCTTATCGCCTTTTCTTATATATTTTTCCTTGTAAACTTTTTTAACATTCTCTTTTTCCTCACGTTCTTCCATCATTTCTGCCAGAGAGCCGCCGTGCTGTGTTCTGAAGCTGAGTGTTTGCGTAACAATACACGAAACGCTATACAACTTCGTCCGACTACTGTATTACCAAAGGCATGAAACTTATAGTACTTCACGTTTAAATCCTGTATGCAATAAATAATTATCTCTCACTGAATGGCGTACTTTTTATGATTCCAACTAATAACAGAACTGTACACTATACATATACATTTATACATA
This sequence comes from Octopus bimaculoides, assembly GCF_046866305.1. Classification (NCBI taxonomy): domain Eukaryota; kingdom Metazoa; phylum Mollusca; class Cephalopoda; order Octopoda; family Octopodidae; genus Octopus; species Octopus bimaculoides. The sequence goes on from NC_142940.1 coordinate 42,519,638, forward strand.
CATACATTCATACGTACATACATACGGATGTGTGTGTGTGTGTATGCGTGCGTGCGTGCGTGCGTGTGTCTGTGTGTGTGTGCGTGGGTGAGTGTAATTTTATGTAGGTATTTGTCCCTACACACACCGCTTGGGAAAATCTGTTCGTTTGTTTCCGATTCCATAAGCTAGAGGTTCGGCAACAGAACCGATAAAATACATGTCACACTCTAAGAATAAGTACTGGGTTAATCTGTTCGACAAATATCCTACAAAAACATATATTAGTTCGTGTAAACGAAATATGATGGTTTGTTACCGTCCAATATAAATATATATATACTTCGTTTTTGGATTTGGTTTGCAAGATTCTTTATGTGAGTTCGTGTGTTGAAACATATTTTGTTGTGTCTGGTGATAATCATTCTCTTTTAGTGCCTTATTATTTAACACCCCCACCAGTAAAGTTTCCGGTGAAAGTGTTAAATAATAAGGCACTAACTAAAAGAGAATGACTCTCCCCAGACACAACAATATATATATATATATTTAAATTTATATATACATATATATATATATATATATATATATATGTGTGTACATATATATATATATATATATATATATATATATATATATATATATATATATATATATATATATATATATTTATATGCATACATATATATACATACATACATCGTATATGTATATATGTGTGTATATGTATGTATACTGTAATCATAGTGTATTTAAAATTTCTCAGGGTTGTCATTGATAAAGGCTAGCTGGATTAAATTCTTAATGTTATTTATGATCGGTTTAAAATGCCGCCCACTAAGACGAAAATTGGGGTGTTAGTTTCATATCGAAAACTGCCAACGTCTTCTATGTATATCTATAGAGTATCTTAATTCTACTGTTTTTGGCATACTATATGCTATCATTATCTCATTAGTCTTTATCATTCGAGTTCCGGATAATTTGCGATTTGTCTTCATTTTCGAACCTCGCGTGAATTGTCAATGTGAAATTTAGTTAATTTTTTGTTTGTTCATTTTCTGTGCAGTTAACATTATTTTTCCTTTTTCTTGTTTTGTCTGTATTAATTGACTATTGTAAAAATATCTCACTTTCTTATTACATCATTCAACTAACTATTGTGAATATGTCTGAACTGAAGCATTTTTTTAAAAATTCAACTAATATTTAATTTTAAATTTATTTTAATACTTGGTTAAACACTGCAATACAAGAACACCACTTAATTATTATTTCGATTACCGTAAATGATATTATATAAAACTCTATCCCAATTTCTCTAAATTAAGAGCATATGTAAATTATTTTCTTTCGTTTCCTGCAAAATAGATTTCGCTTAACTGACATAATTATAACATTTCTATTTTTTCAACATAACTCATTACCTGTTTGCATTTTGTTCCTAATAAGACTTGAAATATAATGGACTCTGTCAGTATGTCATATCGAGATAGCTATTGTGTTTGTTTTATAACTGTATTTCCTAATTTTCAATTGTATTTATTAACCTTTGAGCGGCGGATATCATCATTGCCGCTTCAAAAAGTTTGCATGGATTCGGCCATATTGAAATGAAGTTAATATTTTATGGCACTTTTCAATAATGAGATTGAGAATTTTATTGTTCAGGAGATTAAGAATTATTACATTTTTTGTACTTATTCAACGTCAAAATAAATATAAAAATTACTCTTATTTTCCCTATGAGGACACACATTCAAGCAACACTTTCCCGCCGTTTAAGGGTGAAGTGTTTGAAATAGTTTATTATATTTGACTGAACTCGAAAATTTTCGGGTGATGCGCACATCTTAGCGTAAGAGTGAAAAAGCAGAAAAAATATGAAGAACATTATTATTCGTAAAGATAACCAAAAACCCACTCCAAACTGTAATTGTCAACACCATGAAGCTTACCCACTTCCCCAGGCGTGTATGAAAAATTCCGCCGTATATGAGGTAAAAATCACATCAAGTGGAAATTCGTAGAGACATCCATGACGTGTTAATAGATGTAAGAAACGCAATTTATGCGCAGTTGTAATATCGCATATTCTTTTTAGATCTAAGAATTCAAACGTACTACTGATATCCAGATCAAAAATATTCATCAAATGCAAATATATGGAAGGACTGCTTTTAGCGAATTGGAGGACATGACCCTCTCCAAACTAGGTAGCTGCCTCGCAGATTTCGACCCCTCTCCGTTGAATGATCCAACAACAGTTAGCTTTTTCATGGTCTTACGGTCAAAGGGGGCATGACTCTAATTTTCTTCTTTCGTTTCTATTCTTTTTCAGCTTTTTTCACCCTTCTACGTTTTGCATCTATCTTCTCATTTTTTTACTCGTGCTTTCTCTTGTCTCAGCCTCTAGATTTGTAAATTGAATAGACCATATGCTCGAAGCCTAAAACTCCTTGCAGACACACGACGTATTATAAAACCCTGTTTAGTCTCGCATGTGTAATGCATGAAACTATTAGTAAATTATAACTTTGTACTGTGTATATTAAATGATATTTATTTCTCCCTGGATGGAGTACATTTTTGACCGAGCTTAACTTAAAAGTAAACTATATATACATTTATATGTGTGTGTATGTGTGTGTGTTTGCAACATATTTAAATATATCTATATAAAAATACATACATACATACATACATATATATATATATATATATATATATATATATATATATATATATATATATATATATATATATATATATGTATGTATGTATGTATATATATATATATATATATATATTGTACACACAATTATATCTGTATACATGTGTGAGTTTGCTTGTGTGAGTTTGCTTGTGTGAGTGTCAGCATGTGTGTGTGTGTGCATGTGTTTAAGTGGGCGTGTGCATGTGTGTGTGCAAGCGTGTGTGTGTGGTGGGGGGGGGGGGCGAGCGTATCTGTGTTTGTGTGTATGTGACTGTATAGCGTTGTCATTGACGTTCGGGTCTTAAGATCTTCATAAGAAGTGTAAAAGGAAGGAAATAATAAAATCGAGTTAAAACGGAAATAATAGGAAAATCTGCTTTAGTCTGTGTCAAGTTATGTTAGAAGTGCACGGAGTTTAGTGATGATTGGAAGTTAACAGGAAGGAAAGTGGTTTTGTATTTGCGAGAGCAACAAGGGAAGTAACTGTGGGCCTGTGAGCATCAGTGCTTACGTGTGTGTGTATATACTGAAGTCTTTGCTTGCGTGTTTCTCTCAGATTTGTCTTTTATGTTTAGAACCCTGTATATAAGAATGTATGTCATGTTTCGTGTATGCGTATGTGTGCGCATGGGAGCTTGAGTGCGTTTTACTCATATAAAAACAGATAGACGCAAGCAAATATAGTGTTGTAACAGAGAAGTAGAATGTAAACCAAAGTGGATGAATAATATGCGAGAGAGAGAGCATGTATAAATGCATTCGTTACAGATCACTTATATCACGTGCATGTTTTGGCATTTATTCTGATTGGCTGAGTTGTAATGTGTATTTTGGCGTATGGATATGTGCATATTTTATTGCAAGTGTTTTGCTTGACTGTTAGATGAAGTTATGAATATGAAGGTATATTTTTTCTATCATGCTTGTATCTGCGTATGTATATGTACACGCATTTGATGGTAAAATAGTGATGAACTTGTTTAGGAGAATGTAGTTTACGAGTGTATAACGGCTTAAAAAGGTGTGAACTTGTTTGCGATGGAGTGAGAGTTCGAGTAACCGCTGTGCAGCGTTAAGTCAAAGGTACGATGGAAGAATCCACACACACCATCTAGTGGAACATCGTTGAACGATCAGCGCCATACTTTGGTGCGCCGAGGAGGTGCAGGCTTTGTATAGCCGAAAGATCTCGTATCCTATCTAATAACTTCACCGACCTACTTAATTTTTCGCTAAATGTAAGTTGACCAAAAAAAAAAAAAAAAAAAGAAAGGAAAAGAAAAAGGATAGATGATATCGTGATACGGTTGAATTGCTTTGAAGAGATTTGTCTGCTAAATGTTCAGTAAAGTGTTTGAACAGCTGTTGACCTTAACCCCAATCTATACAAAGGAGGAAATGTAGGAATCAATTACGTGATTAGACACAGTAAGGATTTTGGCATTGGAAAATGTGTAACTATGGATAGTAGAGTATAGAAAGGGCCCACGATAGGAGCGACAAATTAGTAGGTCACGGAGTTTACAGGACAGAGTGGGAGATGTAAGAGATGGTTGAGGTGATCGAGTGGAAAATGTGAAACTCACATTTACTACAGATTTCAGAGACTATATATATATATATATATACATATATATATATATATGTATATATATATATATATATATATATATATATATATATATATATATATATATATATATATATATATATATATATATATATATATATATATATATATATATATATATATGTATGTATGTATGTATGTATGTACACACAGAGAAAAAGAGAGAGGGGTGGATGGTTAGCTAGCTAGATAGATAGATAAATACATACATACCTACATACATACATACATATATACATACATAGACATAGAAAGAGGTCCAGGTGTACATATTTGTGCAGGTGTGTGTGTGCGCGTCTCTGTACCCCGTGTATTCTCTTAATAGTTTCAGTCGTATACATACATATATGTATGTAGGAATGCATTTTTGTATGTATATAAGTATATATACACACACACACACACACACACACACACACACACACACACATATATGTATATATATATATATATATATATAAATATAAATATATATACACGCATATATATACGTGTGTGCGTGCGTGAGTGTGTGTATCAAATATATATATTGTATTTATGTATGTATATGTGTACACTCCTTATATCCATTTTTAACTCATTTTGTATTGAATGAATGGGTTCTTGTGAGACATAAATAAAAGGTTTGCTTTTTCTGTAATCTTATTTTTATTGCGTAATATCATTGCGCTACCGAGTGCATGTTTGTGCACCTTGGCTACACACAATGTATTGTGTTGCTTTTATATTTTCCCTCGTAGTGAATGTGCATGCAGATCTCAGTACAGCTATTTTCTCAATAGCATATATATTTATAAAGTCATAGATTTGGGGTTATGCATTTGTCTACATTAATTCTAACCGTTCCCAAGACAGCTATTATTGAATGGATATTATCTGGATTGTTTCTGTTTTAAATCCCTACATACTGGTTATTTCTATTTCTAGAACATTGTGTAGATTTTCCATTTCTTTTAGATATATATTATTGTCTATTGGGACTGATACATTTCTGATAAGAAACTTCCTTTATTGATGGTCCTTGGAATTAATATCCGGTCGATTTGACTTAATCTCCCTGTTTGCATGAGTTGGCAGATCCCATAATAGTGTCTCTTTGTCATTCACTGAGATATTTTGTATTGTATGTTTAAACAATATCTTTGCTGTTGATATTCAAAATGCTGGCTCATTTACCAGCGTACGATAGCGCCAACTCTTCCGAACGTATATATATGTGTGTGTATATATATATATATATATATATATATATATATATATATATAATGTATGTGTGTGTGTGTGTGTGTGTGTGCATGTATTATGTTTGTGCGCATGCCCGTGTGTTTGTCTGCATTTATGAATGTATGTACGTATGTATGTATGTATGTATGTATGTATGTATCGATAAATCGTTTGTAGCGATGGAACTCCAAATTTATGAAGGTGTAAATAATTCCGTGTAAATATTGGGATAATAACAACCTTTGATGAAGATCAGCGAATGCTGCCCATGGGATTCGAAACCTCATCTTCTGTATACATAACAGACGTTCAAAACGCTGTTATTTATAGCTTTATCGACTTGTAGTAGATAAAGTTTGTCCAATACGATTTGTGTCATGTACAAAGAAATTTCTAAATTCTTATAACGTATATATATATATATATATATATATATATATATATATATATATATATATGCATGTATGTATGTATGTATGTATGTATGTATGTATGTATATGTATATATGTATGTATGTATGTATGTATGTATGTATGTATGTATGCATGTATTCTTTTTTGTTAGTTAAGAAAGGATTCCCAGAAACAATGGACTCAATTGCATCTTCACAATCTCCACATCATCTGTAATTCCTGTTTCTGTTCTAATTCATTATATTTTATTTTGAAAGCAATTTGTGTACGTTGTTATCACGTATGTCTTGGTCACAGCTTTAAATGTAGCATTTCTCGATCTTTATTCCGTGTTATGAGATATTGTCACTGTATATTTTACTTTTCATCGTCGTTGCATGATATGTTATTTTAGAATATTTCTAATATTTTTTCACAATTTCTGTAGGTATTTCTCAATTCTTCTTAAAGCTATACCATATCTTAGCCCTGTTATGTATTTGTTAACTCACTTGAAGACAGAGACCAGTTTTATATTTGATTCATTTAGTTTTCGTATTTATCTATACTAGATATTTGTTTCGCTTGGGCGATTTGGAGTTCCAGACCATCTTTAGTTTGTGACAGGCCACCCATGCTTATGCGTTATCGATCTTAAAGTTTGCTTCCGAACTGCTTACCTAATCACTTAACTACTCGAAGGTTTCCGCAAAATTCCATTCGGAACCACTCAGAGCAAAAACAGTTCAGCATCATTTGTTTCATTGCAACTGTCGAATCAGTGCTATTATATGGCAGTGAAACATGGACACTGACAAAGAAATTATCAAACGGGTTAGATGGCTGCTACACATGGATGCCACGTATGGGCTTAAGTGTGAAATGGCAGCAACATGGAGAGCTGTCGAAAGTTAATGAGAAGATTAGGTAAAGATGGCTGCGAATATCTGGTCGCTGCTTGCGCCACCCTGAAGTGGAAGCATCTAAACTAGTCTTGTGGAACCCACTTCATGGTGATATAAGAAAAGGAAAACGTCATCACACATACATTGACAACTTGATTTCAGACATTGGCCTGGAATGCATCCAGGACGTTGAGGCAGTGGAGATAGACCTAGAAGTGTGGCAGATGGACTTTGCTGCTGCGACTCGGTTTGGAACCCGTCCAAAATACTACTACTACTACTAATAATAATAATAATAATAATAATAATAATAATGATGATGATGAGAACAACAACAACAACAACAACAACAACAACAACAATAATAATAATAATAATAATAATAATAATAATAATAATAATAATAATAATAATAATAATAATAATAAATGCTTTCTAATTCATGTATCAATACCATCAGATGACAACGTTTCTCTAAAAGCAATGGAGAAACTTTCAAAATACAAAGACCTGGAAATAGAGGTAACTCGAATGTGGAATCTAAAAACAGAAACAATTCCTATCATAGTAAGTGCCGTAGGTATGATAAAAAAAAATATTCAGACAAATACGTAACAAAAACACCAGGACTTACAAGTATATATAACATACAGAAAATTGCACTACTGAGCACTGCATACGTCCTACGCAAAACACTTTCAATACAGTAACCATAAGAGCATCACAGCAAACCACAGCACAAACCCACGGCACACAGAGCTGCGCTCGGTAGTGAAGTGAAAGCACATTATAAAAATGAAGCTACTGAATAATAATATAATTATAATAATAATGATGATGATGATGGTGATGGTGAAGGTGATGATGATGATGATGATGATGATGATGATGATACACTAGATATGATTCTTGCTTTAGAAAAATGTTCCTCACTGCCTTACTTAGTAACTATAATCATTATGTTGAAGTTTGGCTGCTTTATTTTAAATAGACATAAATCTTCTTGTTTCCCTTATCTAGTTATCCTAATTTATTTAGTATGGTCTTAAGAATTTTATGCCTGTAATTTACTACAGGATTAAATTTAGTATTGATAAGTATTGAGTTATTTGAGTGGATTTTGTGGTAAAGCTTTCATATTATACAGCTAAAATTGTGATTTCTCTTTTTGCAATAATGCAGGTCTTTTCCAGCCATCATTGACTCTCCATAGTCACCCAGTTTTATTCTCAGTTATTCATCTAGGTTTTTTAAATTAGTTATTTCTCGATATTGTTTGATTTTGATGATAAAAGAGAGAGATGAAAAATAGAACGACCGAACTATGTTTAAAGATACTTTTTACTTTCTTCTTTAATGGGACAAGATACATATTTTTATATTTGGTGTATCAAGTTACTTTTAAAGAAATATTACTTCGAAATCTGATTTTATAAATTCTTTATTCTTATATTAATCGATTGAACTGTTAAAGTTGTTAAGAATATATATTTCCTTCTACATACCCATTTGTAGCGCTTCCTTACCACTCAGCATTTTTGAAATCAATGTGAGACATTTGTACCAGACCAGGTTTTGAAAAAGTTTTATTTTCTTTAAATGCATAAAGTGTCCTTTTTTTTCTTTCTCTCAATCATTTTCCTTCTTCATTATGATAGATTTCACTTACGCTCCTTGCTCACCCTTCTAACTATTTATAAATCTTCCTTACAGCCGATCAGGTGTTGTACAAATGTTGGTAAAGGCACTTAAATCGTTTTGTCCATCATTTCCTTGCATTCTTTAAGGCGACGGGCACGTCGAACAAAATTACTAGCATCTTCTAAAAATGAAATATCAGCCAGGTTACCAGTCAAATACTGGGGGTCGATATCACCTACTTGCCCTCTACTCTCAAAATTGCTGGCCTAGTTTGAAATTTAGAATTAATTAGAAATAATTACTTTGTTTTCTCTGGATCCCTTCACACATTATCCTCACTTCTTCCTTCCCAGTACCTTCATAGCACTTTCTTCCCTTAAATCCTCCCTTCTTATCTTACATTCTACTACCTCTTCGTACCTTGTAATTTATACCTCACTTTTTATCTGATACTCATACTTCTCATGACTTGGCCCCCTTCTCTGTCTTCTTATAATGAAATAACTTTCTCATTAGTTTTTTCTCTCTCTCATTCTCATTTCTTTATACCAACACCTATTCATTTCTCAGAATTATTCCCTTGCTTGCATTAGCCATACCTTCTGAAAATGAGGTGCTGTGGATGACGCATGAAGTTTCTTATATATCAGGATTCATGTATATCGATATTAAGTTTGCGTATGTGCTTTCCAGTTGTTTTGCCTTATAACTTTTGCTCCTATTTGCATAATATGCGTAATAATAACCGCTATTCACAGGATGCATCAATACAGCGGTAAACACATGGTTATATAAATAAAAATTATGTAACACCTCATGTAAATATATTCCATACACTTATGATTATTCATCTCTCGTTATATGCATATATATGTATGCATGTATGAAAGTATGTGTGATGTATGTATGTACGTACGTACATATGTATGCATGTATGTATGCACGCATATATGCTTCTATATATACAAGCTTGCATGTACATGACATTTCCACTCCCAACGTGTTGTTCGAACCGAGTCTACAATACGTCTGCCTTGTTGAGGTGCTTAGTATTCACAGTTCCCAGACGAAATGGTTACGAAACCAAGTAACGTATCTCTATTGTTACTGCTACGCTTATTCTATCCCAAATTAATTTACCTGGATTATTTAAAAACAGATAAAGTAGACGGGCTATCTATAACAGTTGTATACAAGAAGGCTTCTAACGTACGTGTTAGTAAAATGCAATCATTAAATATGCAGAAACAAGCTTAAAAGCATCAAAAACTACTTTGTTTCCAAACAGGAACCGTAATGACATTTACGATCACTAATGGAATTAAGTTTTCAGTTACAAGTTGATATACATTAAAAGAGAAATGTGTATCCATATTGAACTCACACATACACACGCGCGCGCGCTCAAACACTTGTACAGTCACGCACAAACTCTGGAAGTGAAATGATGCCATTACACTATGTATGAACACATGTCGTCTTTACACATTTCTACATAATCACTGTTCTGTAAGCATGGAATTTAGATACGGTAAGTCTCAGAGAAATAGTTTTAATTTCTTCCGTTTGGTATCCAGTAAGATATATATAGAGATATATAGAGATATATAGCCAACTAGAAAGGAATTTATCTTTAAAAGTCTGAAATGCATGCTCTTAAATATATTTTTCTCGTGAAATATGGTGCGTTGTGACAACTGCAAAGAAGTGAACAAAATCTGAAAGTTAGATTAGTGAAATGCATCTCGGACTCCCTATGCATTTAAATTTAGAAAAGCGTCGATATAAATTCTAGAAGAAATGTGAACTTTGGTGGGAAACAAAAGCCACTAGTCCACATAATATCGGTTACGAAAATAAGAGACTTCTTAAAATTAGATAATGATACGAGAAAAACTCGACTGTTGATATAAACTTTGATACTGAAACGCTGATTAGCTTAATATCTTATATAACCTGTGTGGTGTATGTGTGCGTGCATATATGTGTATGTTATTATGTCAGAATATGGTGTGTGCAAGAGAGAGAGAGAGAGAGAGTGTGTGTGTGTGTGTGTGTGTGTGTGTGTGTGTGTGTGTGTGTGTTTGTGTAAGCCCGCGTGTGCGTGTGTGTCTTGGAAAATTCTTTCAGGATAGATCAGAGGTTCTCAAACTTTTGATGCCACATAATACCCCCAGCGCCCCACCCCTATTTTTATGTATAAATAAGTATTTCAAATTTTACTAATTTACATATACTATTAATCATTTGATATTTGATATAATATTATATAATTTTTATACAATAGTATAATAATATTATAATAAATTCATAGTGTCCCCCAATCCACTGCATTCCGCTCAGCGTCTCCTTTTTCTCTACCACCACCCCACCTCCACTGACCCCTTGGGCTCCAGTGCCCACCTGGACTGTCTCAACGCCCACCGGGGTCGGTATCACCTACTTTGAGGACCTATGGCATAGATCAAGGCGATTACAAGAGGACTCGTTATATATAACTGCAGAGCAAATACTACTGTTTTATAAATTTCGCTGTTATATCATGAGATGAGCAACGAAGGCGGATTTTCTCTGCTAAAACATTAAATCTGCAAAATGATTCTCACACACACACACATATACACATGCACAATCGCGTGCGCACACACGCACACACACAACAAACGAAGAAAGAAACATACACCTACTCACATATTGCCTATTCTCAATTTAAATAGAACTATATGTCAAAATGAATTCCCAATATTTTTATGAGTCACTTCCTGAACCTTGGAGTAATTCTACTTTCTTCAAGTTTGTTTTATGCACTAGAGCAACGGCCATGCTGTAGCACTTATGTATCAATTTGTTGTAGTTATTTTTGTCTAGCACCGGGCTAGACTTAATTAAACATGGCGTAACAGCCCATTGGTCTGGTTACTTTTTAAAAACGCGAAAAGTTATCTTTCTATCGACGCTTTCCGACCGTGACTTTCATGTATTTCTTTTGCAATAATATATTCAGGATTGCAGTATCCACTTTTTTAAGACATCAGTGTATAATAATCAAGAAGATTCGCCTGATAACTGCAGTGGTTGAAGCAATCACTCAGAGAAGTCTTTCTTGGCTGTCAAAATATCATGTTCACCGGAGAGAGAATTTGCACAGTTTTTTTTCCTGTTTTTTTTTTTTTAACAATCTGGAAGATAAATGAAGTAAAATGAATCTGGTGAGGAATCACAATTCCATTGTTGGCACAACTCTCTCATAAGTTACTTCTACTATTCAGACATTTGGCAACACACACTAAAACAGTTCCAAGAAAGAAAGCAATGCAAAATGAAAAAAAATAAATCGCTTAGATATTTGATTTTAATATTGCAACCATGTCAAAAACAATTTTGTTACACGTTCAGTTAAAATTTTTTTAAATTTGATAATTCGTGACTCTTCGTGGAATAATTTTATCATATCTCTTTAATTTAAAAGTCTAACTGAATTTATAGTGACACTTAGTTATTCAAAAGTTAGAAAGAATTCTTGGAAAAAAGTCATGTGGTTAACACAAAGTTTAGTTTTCAATTAAAGTGTTACTGCAAATGAAAAGCTACATGATGTGAGAATTAAAACAGAAACACTTAAATCTCCTTTAACATGGCACATAAATTTCAGAATTGCTTTATTTTAACCCTTGTTTTACAACAAATTTTACACTAACGCTATTAACAAGTGTCATAAAACAACATAAGATAACTTCTAGAGTAACTCGCTTCAGAATACAGAATACCTTAAAAACACTTCTGTGTTCAGAAGCTAACAGGTGCACATGTATGTGATGTGAGTGCATATATGTATGTATATATATATATATATATATATATATATATATATATATATATATATATATATATATATATATATATATATATATATATATATATATATTTATCAGAGCGCCTAAGTATATATATATATATATATATATATGGCAGAACGCCAAGCTATACATACGGCTAAACAACCTCTTCTGAACAGAGAATTTGAGATCGACCTATTTTGTCTTCATATGGGCCTTTATGTATTTTCAAAATACCAGTAGAATAGCCCCTTTTGTCTTTAAGTAGGCCGCTATGTCTTTCATAATCCCAAATTTGAATAGTCGTGTACATAAGTCTAATTAGATGGGAACCACCTTAAACACGTACACACAAATAGTCACCCCGCAAACCCACTCGACCTCCACATTCCATAATAATTTACATTGCACTTATATAGGGCCCCTTCTAGCACTAAGAACTTACTAAACTCTGGTAATAATATAATTCTTAGCCATGGTACAATTCTAAACCACACTACCTAGTCTGACAAAAATTGGTATGAGTTAGCTCCATTTTCACCCTAAGTTAGAGTTACTCCCTTCACTTACACCGCCGGTGACTAAACCCACTGCGGACTAAAAACAAATTTAATACACACGTGCGAAAAAATGTGCTTAAAGTTAAGGCAACTAGTTAGGTCGGAACCAGTGGCAGAATCATTGAATAAGTATGTTGCCGTAAATTTTGACTTATTTTAAACTATTTTAAATATCCTTGATTATAAAATTCATGTAACAATCGTATTAGCACATACACACAACACCTAGAATCTTTGCCTCCAAGGCACAAGTCTAGGTAAGGTTGTTTATCGAAAGCTGGCAGTCGCCTATGCATAACAGTCTCCCCTCGCCACACCACGCCACCGATGTTATCCAAGGGAAAGGCAAAGGCTGATACAGCTTGGCATCAGTGATGTCACAACGTATTTCTACAGCTGAGTGAACTGCAGCAACGTGAAATAAAGTGTCTTGCTCAGGAACACAAACTCACACCGCGGTCCCGGAATCGAACTCACTACCTCATGATTATGATTCCGACGCACTAACCACTGAACCGTACGCCTTCACACACATGAACAGACACATCACGCTCACATACGAATAACATACTCATTTTTATTTTGCTTTTTTTTTTGTTTCTTAGTGTTTTGCATAATTCAGACAATGCAGCATGCTTAAAGTATGTAATTATGTTTTAAATATAAAATTGATTTAAATATAAAATCGATTTATAAAAGCATGCTTATGAGTTTTGTGCGAGTGTGTGTGTATGAACATGTACGTGTATGTAAGTACAAATGTGTGTAGGGGGGGGGGGGGTATCTTTAAAAACACTCATGTTAAGCATATTTGAATTCATTATGTTTTTAAAATAAATATTTGCATCTTGCTTGGGAAATCTTAAGTTTGTAACTAACAATCTGAAGAGGTCTAAACAACTTGAAAAACAATATGGCATATAAACAATGAGTGAATGTTATTTCTTTCAAATCGTCCCCCTCTCTCCTTTTCCTTTCTATATGCATTTATATACGTAAATCTGTATGTATATTTGCTTGTATATTCCATCTTCAATCTTTCATTTAACACATATATACATATATATATATATATATATATATATATATATATATATATATATATATATATATATATATATATATATATATATATACCCTCATCTGCACATAAACATGCATATGTGTGTGTGTTTGAGTAGTTGTATGCTTGTGTACGTATGTGTAATTATATGTTATATGCCGTTGCGTGGAGAAGTTCTTGATGACTGGAGCACGATTTCTTTTTCGGAGAGGATTGCATATAAAAGGTGTGTACTATTGTAAACTTGGAGTGGGGGAATGCATAAAAGAATAAATGACAAGATGCTGTGGACTGCAATGGGCACTGATTTGTCCATGCAGTGTATAGGAGAGGTGAGAGAATGAGAGAGAGAGAGAGAGAGAGAGAGAGAGAGAGAGAGTGATACAGTCAGATAGATAGACAGACAAACAGACAGAGAGACAGACGGACGGAAAGCGATCGATCGGAGTCGAGGAATGTTCAGGAGTCATGAACAAGACTTTCAAATGTAAGAAAACTGTGCAAATATAAAAGCATTTTCTAACTGCACATTTTCCATCGTCAACCAAGAACTTGTATCCATCGCCTCAGTTATTACTCATTGTTGTGAAGTCTTTCTCTCTCCAAGATTTTAGCGTATTCTAAATTCAAAGGCTTTAGGGATTAAAGGATAACATTCGACAGTGAGGATATATCTGAAGTCTAACTTAATAGTAATAATGTTCGACTACCGAGTGACTCTGTTACTATTTCACCAGTGTTAGAATTACTAAGCTTTCAAATGTTATACATGTTATACAAATTACGATTTACGTGCTGACTACTCCAGTCTCAGATTTAGCTGATTATTTAACCTACGTTTAAGGTGGCATATACTTAGTGAGACAGCGAATAGATCAGCTGAAATTATTAGTGGTTTACAGTCTCTTAACACAAATGTGTAGAAATCTCTTTAATAACAATAAATGAGGAGAGACAAATTTATAGGAGGAACTTTTTTGCAGATTAATTTGTGGTCCTTAAATGTAATATATGTATTCGTTTCGCTAAGCTATCTACTGTATCTAATCAAGTGTCTAGGCTTAGATTTTATGGTATATTTTTCGCTGAAATATAGTGAGATTGTTATGTATTTGTGCGTGAGACTTCATGGAATTTTATATTATGTTATTTGTTAGTAGTCGTTGTGTAGGCTGTCGTATGTTTTATATAAGTTTTGGCCGTGTCGGAAAATATTAGTCTACTTTCTAGATTTATTTATTTATTGGCTTAATATAAGATTCCAGATTAGTCTGAAAGGTGTTTGCTTACTTATGGAATTGAAGGTTAGCATTTGAGATGGTTGGATTCAAAGGGCTATAGGTCTTTCATTTTCTGTTGGATGCATGTATGGACAAATAGATACCAATACATATATATATATATATATATATATATATATATATATATATATATATATATATATATATATATATATATATATATATATATATATTATATATACATATATTTGTTTATGTATATACATATATATATGTGTGTATATATGTATATATGTATATATATATATATATATATATATATATATACATATATATATATATATATATATATATATATATATATATATATATATATATATATATATATATATATATATATATATATATATATATATAAATATATATATGTACATACATACATATATATATATAATCCTATAGGTATTCATTTATATGCAGACACACACATAAATTGCTTTTGTTATGATTAAACCAATAATGAAGTTTAGTCGAAGAGCATCAAATAAATATCTTTTGACATGAATACAGTAAATCTCAGGTTGCTGTAACAAATATTGCGCTCTCTCTCTCTCTCTCTCTCTCTCTCCTTCTTTCTCTCTTCCACTCTCTCTCTCTTTCTTTCTCTCTCTCACACACTCTCTCTCTCTCTCTCTCTCTCTCTTCCCATATATATATATATATATATGTGTGTGTGTGTGTGTGTGTGTGTGTGTGTGTGTGTGTGTGTGTGTGTGTGTGTGTATTGATGGATGGTGAGTTATAGTGGTAACTATTTATATTTACAAACCTAAGTTACAATATGTCTACACATGTGGTATACAAGAAAACTTCCAGGCAGAATATTACGTTGAAGAAATGATCCGAATCTTAGAAACTGATAGTAAGAGAAATAGTAATTGGATGTCTTCGGCCAAAAACCAGTTTGTTGAGAAAAAAAAACGTATTTCTTTAGATCAATAATCTTTTCACTTGGTTTATATTTATGGCCAGGCTGCCAATAACCCTCTCAATTTTAAAGTGCATTGCTTCTGAAATGTTTCAATTAGATTAAACATACAAAAATCTTGTAAAAATAATAAATCAATAGGAAGAAGAAGAAAAAGAGAGAAAAAACGGACAAAAAACACTATAAAGTAATAAAGCAAAACGAATCTACATTTCTTCGTTTGTTAAAGGTTTCAAGTTTTATTAAAATCATTGTCACACCAGAATGAATTAACAAGATCACTGTGGTTGAACGAAAGACAAACTTTAGACATTACGAGAAAAGACATGCAAATTTTTTTTGTTTTTGTAGCCGTTGTTTTTGTTATTATGTTTGTTTTGGTTCTGGTTTGGTTTTGTTTTTTCAACTTTTATAATATATTGGAAATCTTTTAGAAGATTCAAGGCAGCCAATGTGCATTTAATATATAACTACTTCTAAACATGAAATGCATAGTTACCTGACTTATATAATCATTTGAACACTTTTAGATATGGCTTGTATGCACGTGGAAGCACATGATACGCATACCGCTACACATATATGCGCATGCGTATGTGTGTCTATGTGTGTCAAATGAAAGAATGAGGGGTTAAATGTACAATATCAGATATTGATTGCAATGGAATATCAGTGTTCCTTCAAGACTGAGAGCGAATACTATAGAACAACGCTGAACTAACATAACAATGTTACGGATATAAGTAGTTGCACTGTTGGTTATCTAAGTATTCTATCAGATACAATTTGGAGAAAATCTCTAGCAAATAAAATTTGCTGTGCTCATAACATGAAAATGTTAACTTAGAAGAACAAAATAATTTGATTTGATATCATGTTAGTTCTAAGAGGCTCAGTGAAAGAAACGCACTAAAACTACTGGGGAGAATTTATAGCGAACACTATAAACGAAAAGGCAAGTTCATAGCGAGCCGAATTTAAGAGCTCCATTTCATTGAAGCTAGTTTCCATGTTGCTGCAAATACATACTGGAAAGATAGAAAGCTGAGAACATTTCTGCTACTCTTTACTGAGCTTTTGTGCAAAGTTAAAAAGAAATATTAGTAGCGTAGGTGAACTGCACTATCTCAACAAGTAAATAGTTAGTAGAAAAGCATATTAGTTCTAAAGTAATATTAACTTTAATTGATTTCTTATTTAGGTCAAAGGCCACAGATTGAGTGGCGAATTAAAATGCTGTGATGCACATGCCTGTTTCAATGACTGTAGTGTAGTCAGAAGAATTGACTGGCTTTAATCAAGAATATAAGCCGACACGAGGACGCGTTTCACTTAAAATCTATCTGCAGCATTACGTTGATGGTAGCCAGATTATCTTAAATTGACAAAGTAATCTTTCGATAATATAGTCATTCCTTTTCATATTGCATTAACGTTTATGTTTCCTTCTATTAATGTCAACTTTATTTTAACTTTAGGCTGCTGTGTGTGCATATTAAAACAGTTAAATATTCCTAACGAATGAAATATTATTATTATTATTATTATTATTATTATTATTATTATTATTATTATTATTATTATTATTATTATTATTATTATTATCATTATTATTATTATTATTATTATCATCATTATTTCTTTATCAGATAATGTAGTCACTGAAGATAATTATTACAGGCAGACTACAAAGACAGCACTACACATAATTATCTATAACATTGATATTTCATCAGCAAATAATAGGACCACTTCCAGTCAAACTAATTCCAATGATGATAGAATCCCAAATCCCTTATTCTAAAACTTTCACATAGAGGTGTCATAGACTCATAAGTCATATCATCTACGACCAATGATATTTAAAATATTCTGAAGAGGTGGATACGTAGCAGAGACACCACGAAAATCACCAAAACCTATTTAGTGTACATATTCCGGAATCAATGTCTTCCAGGAAATAACCACTACTCATCACGAAACCAAACTCCCAGGAAATTGTTGGCCTCGCATCCTCCTTCTTGTTAATATCATCGCCGCATATCTATAACAAACCATACATACAATTCAGTAATTCTTACCAATACAGTTCACATGCGTATGTTAACAGCACCACCAAATTGAATTTTGGTAAATAGTGTGTAATATTTTTCTACAATTGTTGACCTGTCCTAAATCATGAGTCACTCGGAATTGAAACACTTTCTTTGTTTGAATGATTTTCGAAATAATATTAAAGTGTTGTTTCTAAAATCTTAAAATATCTGCAATATATGGTAACGAATTTATATATACACACAATAACAACAGTTCTTATGCCCTCTCTGTGACAAGCGCTTCAATTTTTGTTGATCATGTTAGGGACACAAGAAAAACTTTTACCCATTCTGAGCTTACACATCCTATATCGATTAGTTGCCTAGGACTTTGTTATATTATTTTCGTAGATTCACGAACTTATCTGTCTACCTACCTACCTACCCACCTACCTACCAACCTACCTACCTACCCTTTCTGTTACTCAACCCTTTTTCTCTCTCTCACAATCATCTTCCACTTAAGGGGACTTCATCTTCATCACTCTATCTCTTTCTAGCTGTCGAGCAAGTATAAGACATATTGTATAATAATGATGTTATTATTATTATTAGTAGTAGTAGTAGTAGTAGTAGTAGTAGTAGTAGTAGTAGTAGTAGTAGTAGTAGAAGAAGTAGTAGTAGTAGTAGTAGTAGTAGTAGTAGTAGTAGTAGTAGAAGTAGTAGTAGTAGTAGTAGTAGTAGTAGTAGTAGTAGTAGTAGTAGTAGTAGTAGAGTAGTAGTAGTAGTAGTAGTAGTAGTAGTAGTAGTAGTAGTAGTAGTAGTAGTAGTATGCCGTAAGTGTGGATATGAGGTTACGGATGCTTAGTACCAACATACACCGGAAAAGGTAATTGACGAGAATGGAGAGGCAAAAATCCTCTGGGACTTTGACTTCTAAACAAACAAGGCATTAGCACCGAAGGCCAGATGTAGTAACCTTTAGTAGAGACAAACAAGAGTACCTAATAATTGACGTGGCAGTACCAGGAGATCAACATATCATCATGAAAGAAAGCCAAAAGGTTGATAAACATGGAGACAAGCGAAGTGAGATCGCTAAGATGTAACAGCTACGAGGAATCAAACATAAAGGTTATCCCTATTGTCATCGATGAATTGGGTTCAATACCACCCAATCTGAAAAAAAACACCTGAATACAATCTAGATGTATTGCAAAAGTCAGCACTACACATTGCGTAAAATACTGCCTTGTCGTGAATTGACAAATAGTACAAATCCCCGGAAGACAAAATATTGTTAATCATCAACCTCACAATATTGTATACTGTGTGACGTCTAACGAGTTTCTCTGCCCTAGGTGTACGGAAAACACTCGGCGAGAAATGGAAGAAAATTTGAAGAAAGAAGAAAAAAACAACAACAACAACAACATAATAATAATAATAATAATAATAATAATAATAATAATAATAACAATAATAATAATAATAATAATAATAATAATAATGCTGTGTGAAAATGGGGGCTACAGAGAGGTTTACACGTGGTATGAGCACAAACCGCAGAGGGTGGCGGAGTCAGAGACTAGCAAAATTCTCTGGGATTTCCCAATCCAAACAGATCAGGTGCTAGAGCATAACAGACCGGACCTAGTGGTGGTGGACAAGATGCACCACATATGCTATATAGTTGATGCTCTATGTCCCTTTGACCCACGAATAGTCAAGAAAGAAGACGAAAAGATAGATAAATAGAGCCCCCTTAAGTAGGAAATAGCCCGGCTATGGTAAATAAAGGTGAAGATAGTGCTAATTACTGTTGGGTCCTTGGGAAGATTACCAGAAGGAATCAAGGGGAATAGGAAGAAAATTGGAATAGAATGACCAGTAAAGGTTTGCCTCCTTGGCACGGCCAAAATAATCAGGAAAGTATTAGATAGCTGGAAAGAATGGATAGGCTGTGGGTAGCAAGCCCGTTACGCATGTAAGACTCCAGGAGTTTCCACAAAACCTGCAATAAAGAAAAATAATAGTAATGATAATAATAATAATAATGATGATGATGTGTATATGTGTGCGCGAATGTGTGCGTGTATGTGTGTTTATGTATGTTCATGTATTCGTGTTACAAGATACCTGATGTGTAGTCGTGTGTTGAGACAGACATTCTTATATTTGGGGATGTTTAATCGACAAAATATGACCATACTCAAGTATATAATAGATATATGCATATATGCATCAATAAGTATATGTATGTATGCCTGTATGTATGTACGCATGTATGGAAGTGTGTATATGCGTATGTATGCTGTATCTGTGTGAATGTGTGTGCCTATGTCATTGCCTATAATAAGATCTATTTATTCATCTATTTGTTTTTCTATCTATCTATCTATCTATCTATCTATCTATCTATCTATCTATCTCTCTCTCTCTCTCTCTCTATATATATATATATATATATATATATATATATATATATATATGCCTTGATATGTATATATATATATGTACATGTGAGTGTATATATATATATATATATATATATATATATGACAGTATGCAGACTTGTTAAAAAACGTGATTCTTCCAGTAGAATTCAAATTTCACGAAATGATGCTAATAAGGTATTCCATGTCATTAAAATTAATTAGACTATTTTCTCTTCGTTAATTACACTTAATACCTATAAAACGTATTCGAATTATGCTGCGAACGTACTAGTTACGTTTCCTAATCACTATGCATTTTATCTTTAGGAGTGCATAACATAGTTTAATCATTAAAATAATCTGAAATGCGCACTATGGTTCAACAGGAAGCTATATTGAATAATGACAACATATTTCGTTCATACCTGTCAGTACAGTCTATATCATTTCAATAAATTCTGTGTAATGTGGTAAAATTTCACATTTATAATATTGTCATTTATTTTGTTCTTATCAACTTTTCTGCTATGTGGAATATTGATCTCTTACAGAAAATATTATTTAATAATGATAATAATAATCAAAATAGTAGTAGTAGTAGTAGTAGTAGTAGTAGTAGTAGTAGTAGTAGTAGTAGTAGTAGTAGTAGTAGTAGTAGTAGTATAATAACAATAACAACAAGAACACTCAGAGAGCTCAAACCTCCACCAAGGCAACACCAACGCCCTTCCAATGTTTAGCCAGAGAATATCTGAAATATACTCTACTGCTCTCACAAACAAGAATACTAAAAATGAACCTGATCGCTCTCAAAAATTATTTTAAAAAACCTGAAAAAATAATCCAGGACCTTTGTTCGGTAACGGATCGATGCCAAAACCTAATCAGTTCGTGCCAGTCACGAGGCCAAACATCCCTGACAGTTTCATCCGAATCCAAGTAGACACATATATATTCGTCCTATAGATGCCATTGAGAAAGTGTATTCCTTAGTGTGTCTAATGTTTTCACCGGCTATTTAAATGACTTCACTGCCTATTTAAACAATGATTTCACCGCCTATTTAAACAACCTTTACTTTTGTATATTATTATTCTCATGATGTTTGAGAGTTGAATACGCTAATTTAAATGTTCATACCTGAAGTTCGTCTTTTACGTGTGAATAGTCAACTTGGCATGACCTAATCAGCCGCAAACTTTTTACCTTTACCTACATACCTGTATGGGTCTTGTTTTCAAGAGAACGGACTTGTGCACACACTTATCCAACAGGTATTGTACATGAAGAATATATTTGCTAGATTCTGCATAAAATATGGGCAAATTATACATTATTGGCCTGGCTGTTTTATGACGAACAGTATCTCATAAGGTTATATCTCTGAAAGATACTTGCCAATTACTCCACCAAAAAGGAATCCCAACTTTAAAAATGTTTCTTTCCGGCTGATTAGGACATGTTGTTATTATTCTTGTCTAACTCCAGATCAACCCTAACTCCCTAAATCAATCCAGGCGAAGAGTTGACCGTACAACTAGGGGTAAACCACTCCTCTGTTGCCACAGCTATACCTTAACACCACATGCATGTATCGATACACGACAAGAGAAATGATTCATATAAGTCGCAGTGTGACAGTCTGAAAATGCTATATTATCTCCCCTTTTTACTGTTTTCTCACTGTTAGTGGGTGTCTTTATATTTCGTTTGTTCTGTCTCCTAGTGAGTTTATAGTGAAAAGACGTATATTAATTTAACAGAAGTTGACTTTAACTGAGATGAACGAAACAAAAACATAAATAAATAATAACAATGGTTTCGAATTTTTGCACAACGGTAACAGATTCAGCGGGGGAAGTAAGTTAATTACATTGACCCCGGTAATTGTCTGGTTCTTATTTTATCGACCCTGAATGGATAAAGGCCAAATTTAACCCCTATGGAAGTTGACCTTAGAACGTAAAGGGCCGGAACAAACGCTGCTAAGAATTTTGTCCATATGCTTATGATTCTGCCAGAAAAATGAAATATTGAGGAGGACTTATCTACAGTTTCCTTGCATCAAGTTATAACGGATTCAAAATGTGTCACAAACCCAACACTTTTGCTGAAGTGGGGCTAATCGATTACCTCGATTCCATTGCTCAACTGGTACGTGTTTAATCGACCGCGAAAGGATGAAAGGTAAAGTCGACGTCGGTATAACTTGAACTCAGAATGTAAGGAAGGCCTAAATGCCGCTAAGCGTTCTGACTGGCTTGCTAACAATTCTGCCAGCTCGCCGCGGACTTGAGTCACATTATACTAAGTGTTGTACTCGATGTGCTACCTTTCGCTCAAATCATACCACAGCCCAACAACAGTCACCAGGTAATCCCTTGACCATAACATGAAGATGATTATCTTCAATTTTACGCCAGTGTGTTAAACGATATTACGTACATTATACTGAGATCAAAAGTCCAAGCAATTTAATGTTATGAAGCCAGACTATCATTGACAATATTTAAATATTTAAAATAAAATTAAATAAAAGCTTGGTAGAATCTCTCACTACACCAATTGAGTTATTGAAATTTCTAACGGTAAATTGACCTATATCTTTTAGCTTTATGAGCGTGGATGATCATTAATATAATGAGAAAGAAATATTGTACAATGTATTAATTAATTCTGTTTATGAGCGTAGATATTTAAATGTAATTATGCATAATGCTCACACATAAACATTAATCAAATACTCGAGTCTTGCTTTGGTATTTTATTTGGTTTCTTCTGTATTATCCATATGTTTTTGATTGTCCATCCGTGTGTGTGTGTATGTATGCATACATACACACACAATAAGCGAACATACATACATAGATACATACATATGTGTGTGGGTGTTTATAATATTCATACACACACGTTTACACATTAAAGCCCATTACTGATTCTCACATTTGGATATATATATATATATATATATATATATATATATATTTACATACGCTCACACATTTAAACATAACAGCTCACTGGTGATTCGTATAAATTTACGTATATGTACATTATATATATATATATATATATATATATATATACTCACATATATTTTTATGTATATATGCATATATACATAAATATGATTATATGTATGTATATATATATATATATATATATATATATATATATATATATATATATATATATATATATATATATAAATGTGTGTGTACGTGTATGTATGTATTTATATGTATATATATATATATATATATATATATATATATATATATATATATATATATATATATATATATATATATATATATATATGTATATATATATATATATAGAGAGAGAGAGATAGATAGATAGATATAAATATTCCTATATATAAAAACTGAGGCACACGCACTCATACACACTTGCATGCACATATATACTTATACATGTATTATTTATAGGTTTAAGAATATGTGTCTGTATCTGTTTATACATGAATTGACATACTGATATACTATGACAACTGTATTTTAATATATCTCATTAAATCAGCTGTATGTATTATATACGTTGTATTGTTATACGCATTATACGTATGGTATTCATTATATACACTGTACCACCAACATTACATTCATTCTGTCTACTCTATTATATCTATTGTGTCATGAGGAAATTCAATGTATCAAAATGGAGATTTACATAATAGTACACTGCGATGGTACATTAATTTATGTTTCTAACGCTTAGTCGCGTGGAGTAGTGGAAGCCATCGTGATACTACTTTTTGAAGGCCTTAGAGGTTGATGGGAGGCAGTGTGTGAACTATTAGAAAATTTGAAACCCGGGGTAAATGTTTTGCAGCAGACCGCTAATGGCATCTGAGGATTATGTTATATCATTAATCTCGATATTAAGTTTAACATCCCCTGTCTCTGAACGGTACCGATCTTTGAACAAGTGGTGTCTTCTGTTATAACCACGGGCTGATCATTGCTTTGTGAATGAATCTGATGAATGGAAACTGCGTTCTGTGAAAGCCCGCCATACATATGTGCATATGTGCTTATGTGTATATGTGTGTGAGTGCGCACGCGCGCGTTGGTGTGCGTGTGTGGGTTTCTAAAATGGAAAGGGAGATTTGAAGGATTACTTTGGCACAATGGTAAAACACCAATCATGTCTAGAAAATATGCAGGTTCAAATCCCTGGAAGCCTTCGACTTTTATTTTCAACCCTCTATATACATGTAATTATTTCCTCAACACAATGGTTTCACATTCTCTCGAAAGCTTACAAGGTTCTTATGACGCCAACAATATATATGCATGTATTATAGTAGGCACACGAAGCAGCATGTTGTGAAGGAAAGAAACTTTTAGATCTATTCAAATACACCCGGTATATATTTCAACTGTAAAATGCCATTTTTAGTGCGGTTTGACGTGGAGAAAAAAAACTCTTGCTTTTGATAATTCCTGATGAAATACCAACAGTCATTTCGAAGACCGCATTTAGACTCAAAAGATATTACAGCGGAATAAAGAAAATTTGGACCTCAGAATTTTCTGCATTCAATAAAACAGGGGCCCATAATGTGTTTGCAGTGCTAGTACTCATCCGAGCCATTGATGTGAAAACCCAAAAAATACTAGCAAGCACACGTAATTTCCACATAAACAGTGACGTAGACCGCCTCTACCTAAAACGAAAAGGTGCCAGAGGCTGAACATCGATCCAAAATGCCTTTGAATGTTGCATCAAATCCCTTCGGTAACATCTTTTAGCCACAAGTGTCAAATTGTATCCCTTGACTAAGTTTGTATACATGAGACTGATAACAGCATCAGACTTGGAAGGCAGCTTCTTGAGCAACACCCTGAGTCTGATAACGTAGAATTACATGCCCAAAGAAGTTGCACAACTTTACCGTAACGTTTCAGCAGATGAAAGGCTGAGCTTATATGAGCAGAAGACTATACATGGATATGTTAGTAGAAAGCTCCGAGATGTTAATAACATCGATCATCAAAGCAGTCTATCATGGACCAACAATCGGATTACTAACTCCCACTTTCAATGGTATGCGTTTGCAATCCAGGAACTGGAAATATCAACCAAATACCTGATGTACAAAAGGGACAGAGATGCAGGAAAAGCCGTAAAATATGACAACCGATACAGACTTCATGGTGTTAACACTGAAGATATCAGTCAGTCATAATGCTGTCACGGTTTTATGTAGCGATGAGACATGATGTTGTAGCTAAGACGCTCTATAATGAAATCCGTCGGAAGGACAAATAAATTAGAACCCACAGTATTGAGGGAGCCATAACCACTCATAATAAAGAGTACTGACGGAATATCTAAGTGAAGACATCAATAAAATATATGCACAACAGACCTGATATAATGATTTGGGATAGAGAAGAGAAACTGTGTACTGTTGTGGAAATTAGCTACCCAACGGAATGTTAACATAAAGCTGAAGATCAGTGAAAAGAGAGAACACCTATGCTGAACTCTTGAGAAATCTGCTCTTACTTTATCCAGATTACAAGTTTAGATTTATATTTGTAATCATTGGGGCCTTGGGATATGTAACACACTGCCTAAATACCAGTCTTGAAAAATTAGGCTTCTGAAAACCAGAGAGGAGAAAACGAATTCGAAGACTACACATCCGATCCATCCCTAAAATTGTAGCGCATTCATCCTACTTTTTGGACTGCCATGTTGGCTTGGCGATAACTATTAATTTCCAGTATCGCTGCCGTAGTCTCCTTTGGAGAGACTTAGAAATATTAATATTTCTATTTTTGAAAACCAGTCGATGTATTCCAATGAATTTAGGTAAATAATCCTTCGTACTGACGGTCAGTAGCGACACCTGCTGGATTCGGCTACTCTACATTGATAAGGGGCAACACACTGAAACTAGTCTGTAGATGCCAGACCAGCAAGGCGAAACGGCTGACCTCTCTGTTCGAAGGTTATAATGAACACAGGTTCGTGTGACACATAGCTAGCTAGAGCCGATGGCCTCTTAGAGCTAATCAACGGCAGCATTCGTCCTATTATTTTGACTGCCATGTTGGCTTGGCGATAACTATTAATATCCAGTACCGCTGCCGTAGTCTCCTTTAGAGAGACTTAGAAATATTTATATATATATATATATATATATATATATATATATATACAAATGGAGTTATTCATATTCTTTTACTTCCGACACATGTTTCGAAGATATCATTGTTATTATTCCAAAAGAATAAAATGGTGTAAAACAATGTGATCTTCTCTATATGGAAATGAAGAAATGAAACTCGACAATGAGACATTTTAACAGAATATGATGGATATGTATAGTGATTAGCTGAACGCTATTAAGTTTCATTAAAAAAAAAAACTAAACGGATATAACGTCAAATGTAGGCTATAGAAAGAGGAGGGGTAAAGGAAATAATACCAGTGATATCTTCGAAACATGTATCGGAAGTAAAAGAATTTGAATAACACCTGCGTTTAACACCATTTATTTGTTTATATATATTATACAAAATCTGCGATGATTTCAAGTAGTCTCGCGACAAATTCTTTCTGATTTTGGCACTAGCCCAGCCAGTTTCTGGAAAGAAGATGCAAGTTTGTTACATTGGCCCAGACGCTGAACTTGATATATAATCGACGATGAAAGGATGAGAAGTAAACTTGACTTTGGCGGGAATTCAGAAGAAATCCCGTTCAAGGAGATATGGTCCAGAGTGCCCACGCAGGTTTAACAGCAGTTTTACCTTTTCTGATGGGCGGTATTTTACGATATATCGAGTAGTTATTTGGCGGGTTGTTTCACTATTGTTGCACGCAAATATTCTTCAAACAAAAAATTGATGTGTAATGGCATAAACATGTATAAACATAACGTAATAATGTTTTTCTCCGAACTACCACTGTGTATCTGCGTCCCATTATATTATGAACGCCCACTGCAGAGGATGCTCATAGCCACAAATGCGAAACAAGAGTAGGGAACAAATGGTATAAACTGCATCTTGTGTTTATCACAATTTTCCTATATTTTGTCTGTACATCGTAACAGGTAATATCGATAAGTACAAGCCTCAGTGATACTGTTCTACTTGCAGTTCCAAACTCTCCAGCATTAGTAGCATATATATATATATATATATATATATATATATATATATGCATGTATGTGTGTATGTATATATGTATTTATGTATGTGTGTATCTATGTATGTATATGCGTGGGTAGGTGACTATATATGTATATACATACATTCATACGTGTAAACAGACACACACACAAATACACACATACACACATACACATACACACACACATATATAACTGAAGCATTGTGGAATTTATATTTGGCTAATGTAGGGCAAGAAAACGTAACAATGCGATTGTAAAGATCAAAAGACCGAAATGTTTTCTTAATCCTTAACATGATCAAACACATGATAATCATAAAAGAAACGAGAAATTTCCGCTTGTATGAAAGTAAAAAATCGGTTGACCGAATACGCATATAGACATTTTCAGCAAAAAATGCAGGATACGTTACTCAAGTGCTTAGAGAGTCATGCTAAAACACTTGTGAAGCAGTTTCGCTACGAAACACAAGGCTATAACATAAGCTTATAAAAGGTTACGTATACTTTACATACTTAACTTTGTTTCTTCTATATAAACATATGTATACATACAGGTGAGTGGACACACGAAAGAAAGAGGCACTCAACACGTTTAGTATGCGTTTCTTATATTATTTAATAGTAGTTTGATTTGTCTCCGTGAAATTTAAAGTTTCGTACGCTTCTCATAGAAATCTAACTCATCTGTCTTAGCCAAATATATTCATATACACATACATTAATGTCATATTGAGGGGCTGCTGAAAAATTCCTGGCTTTAAAGTTTGGGACGAAAGGCCAGGCTGGAGGCCCAAACTTTCGAGTTCTTTTACAAGGCTTAGTCACAATGAAGATATGTTGTAATAAGTGTATAAATCTGACAGAGGAATAGGTTGAATAAAATCACAATTAACTGATCTTCTTGTATTGTCTTTTACCCAAAGCCAGGAACTTTTCAGCTCCCCTTCATATCTCCTTTCCTCGTATCAAATCAGACATCATTACCATTGGTAATCATGATACATCCTCTCGAGGCAGAGATAATTTTAATAAATCTAGAACTTCTGTTTTAATGTATTCGGTATATTTATATTTGTTTATGTTGTTCAAATACATGCCTCGAGCCACTCCGAGTTATTTCTCTATGCTCATATTATGCTAATTATGCAAATTATCTAAGCCATAAATGGATTCAGCTGTTTTTGTGTAAGTCTAAGCCCCTTGGCCACAAAGGCAAGGTTGTGGGTTTGTCATCCGATGTCTTTTTTAAACAGACATCTTTGTACAAGGGTGTCCATTTATGTCTAGACAATAAGCCAATCCTTTTCCTTCATAATACGTCAACTTGGGAGAATTCTTTGTATTTGAGATTAGCTCCAACGCTCTTATGGGAGTGTTTATTAACATTTGATAATTATGACACAGCCTCTAGAGTTAGTTGTAATAATTCAAGAATTTATGTTGTATACTATTTTATAAAATTATGGTGTCTATGTTCAAAAATATGCACATGGCGATTCGAATTATTTCTCTGAGTTTAGTTTTTCTGCATATATACACATAGGTACACACATACACGCACACACACATACACACATGCACATATATATATACGCGCGCACACACACACATACATATACATATATATATATATATATATATATATATATATATATATATATATATAAAGAGAGAGAGGTGGGGAGAGACAGACAGAGACAGGCAGGCAGACAGTGAGGGAGGGCGAGAAGGGATGGGACTGAGAAAGAGAGAAAATACAAAAGAACGAAATATCATAATATAGAATTTCTATATGAAGATAGCTAGATATGTATTAGCGGAACACTTTTGGTTTCGCAAATGTTATAGTACTTCATTAAGCAGATTCTAAAAGAAGGATGACTTGAATGTGGATTTATCTGGATTAAATATACATATAACATAAAATAACGCGATATCTGTATTCAGTCAAACTTCATAAAATCCTAAATCAACTGCATCTATATTTTGACTGCAACGCCAAAGCTCTTTGTCATATTCAGCCATGACTTTATTTAAAGCTATCAATATATGTTTTTTTTGTTTTTTTTTTCATCAAGAGATGCCTCCCAAAGAAGATATCTACCGTAAATGAGTGAAGCCCTCGCGATTAAAAATTAGAATTTTCTCCAACAGAATATGAAAGGGTAGAAATAGATCATATATAAACACATATAACATAACACTTTAATGCGTTATAATGAGCAAACTAAGTGAATGAACATACATTTCCGGGTATAAACATATCGAAATATAATAAACTTATTTCTGGAAAGTGTCTGATTTTGCATAAGTCACAACCAAAATCTTTATTAGCCGAAATTTTACTGAAACCAACTTGGATTTATGTGGATTCAATACACTCGCCACAGTAAAGTCACGGAGCTTCAACATTCAGCGGGAAATAGATTCGATATTACAACATTATAAACCCAGTCCTCGTTTATCGTAAACGACAATGTCATATGTTGAAACGGTTTGGTTATTTTGTTGCTTTTTACGCATCCGTACTAATGAGTCATTTTTACGTCAGTCTCATTTGTGAAAAACTGAATATTTCTTATTTTCTTTCAGTCTTGATACCATATTAATCTTATCTGAAATCTTATGGAATTTTTCTTAAAATATATGTTGCAATACACAAGATAAGTGTGTTTCTAATTCATTGAAATTGTTATTTTCTGTTAGGTTAGCTATACAATAAATAAATCCGAAACATTTTAATGCAATTATGCCTTGGAAACATTTACAACTATCAATGATTACACGGCAAACTTTTAATACTAACACATTTTCAGTCCTGTTCTTTATTGTAGAACAATGTAAATAATGTAAATAACGTACTGTTTCAGTAGTAAGAACTGTCTTGTATTCAAACTTACAGTAAATCGCAGCCAAATTTCATTTAGATTCGGTTACGTTGGTACACAAGCAATAACATTTCTTCTTTAAAATATATTACAACAAAAGAACATTGAATACAGTCATGTGCTCAAGTATCAAATATGGAAAGAGCTGGAATAATGTGATTCACGACAAGATTAGTTACAAAATAAGGCAGACATCCCAGTGATATATTCATATATAAACAAACACAAAATGCGCAATACCTATATAAGATATCTAAAGTCATAAAATCTATATAACAAGGAACGGCAGAGATGCTGCATATATCTCCTGCATTGCAAAACAAATCGTCAAAGATGTTCGTTCAAGTGTCAGAGAAAACACCTCGTAGTATTTATTCTGACTCGCTTTGCTCTGAGCTCAAATCTTATAGTGATAAACTTACCCTTTTGTCTGTTCGGGATCAGTAAACAAATTACAGATCCAGTGCGAGGTATGACGGCTCTGTAAGAATGTCGGGCCGGATGTGTTGCTGTATTTTATTCCTTGTTGTTTGTTCTCTGAATTCATAACCATCCAGAGCCTACATGTCTGGTACGCTTAATCCATTAATTGGCTTAACGTCTCCCCGAGACATCTTGGGGGAGCATTCAGCTGAGACCCTTCTGTTGCAAGCATTTGGGCGAGGACTCCTTTTTGAGGCCTTTCCTATTACATGCAACATGAACAATTTCTTGTAATTTCTCATTTTTTAAAAATCACCTTTTAAAGTCCAGCCTATTCAGGGTAATTTACCCACACCCTTTCATCAAAGGATATAGTCATAGTAGAAGGGAAGTTTCTCTCGTTCCTACCACTATTGGAGGCCCTGTAAAGAGATAAAGAGTTAAAAGAACTGCTTTAGTCAGATGTAAACTAGTCGAAAGACACCAAGTAAATTACATACGACATAAATATATTACGATATAGTGCCAACGACAAAAATAATTAAAATAATAATAAATAAATAATCCACAGAATTTTGAAACCCAAAGCTTCACCTTACATGTCATTCCTATGTCAATTATGCGGGAAACGAACATATAAACATAATAGATCTCTTAAATTCTAAAATATACATAAGAGAAATATATAGATCAACCAACGGAAGAGGCTCCATGAAATATGTCTTATCAAGAATCTTACACCTACCTCATTAACAAACCAAATCAACAAACATGCATCTCTCCCTAGGCTAAATACATTTTTTATACAGCTCTTGCTGTTTCATACGACAAGCTACTGCGGCTATATAGCAAATATACTTCCAGTTCTTGTGGTCATTCCCTATCATCGCACACACACACATACACACACACTCACACAGACCTACACACAAAAATCCACACACATAATCGATCACACACATACACAGATCGACGAACAAACGAAATAACATTTACCAACTTTTTTTTTAAAGAAATGTTTCTTGTTTTTTGTTAAAAAAGAAAATACTTAATTCAGTACCATCACTTCTAACAAGAAACGGAATTAATTTTAAGAAACATCAGCAACACCTCAATCGCCGATATAGATACAGCAGTACTTACTTTCAACAAAATAATTATAGATGTTTGGAAAACATATCCCACAAGGCAACATAACAATTACAACCCTATTACACAACTGAGACAATCAATAAGATAAAAGTTAATCATGACTTTAAACAAAACATACCAACGCCAGATTCAATAGAAATAACACCCAGCAACAACGAGCTAAATTTGCAAAAACCACGTTATAAAAAACAAAACACTACATAGGTAATAAATAAACATACCTAAGAATGCCCGTAACACTTGTTGCAATAACATCTTTAAATATTAAAACGCACCAATGGTAAGTAAAAAGAAAATTTTAAAAGAATACTTTCCAAAAGTGAACCACCAAACAACACATTAGAGAGGATCAGAAATCCCAAAGTAGCTTTCTTTTATCTTAACCATATCCTTTGCTGAAAGGGTGTGGGTAAATTATCTCAAATAGGTTGAACTTTAAATGACAATTTAAAAAGCAATGATGAATTACAAGAAATGATTCATGTTGCAAAGTAACGACAAAGATTAAAACTACATAGAGAAAAATGAGAAAAATGTCCACTTAAAATATAACACTGTGCTTAAAATCGAGTCTAGTAAAATGTTATCTGATGCCAATTATCCTCTACAGAGCATAGACTTAGAGAGTGTACACAATTATGGAGTAAAAATAGAAGCCTTTGAGATGTGGTTCGTTTGCATATTGGGAAGAACAAGGTTGAAAGACAAGTTAACAAGTGCTACCCTACTAAAAAAGCTCAAAGTTTAAAGGCACTTTTTGTCTATAATCGAGTCTACAAAGCTATCGTATTTTGAACATACAATGCGTCACGAGTCATTGCCGAAGATAATTCTGACAGAACTTGTGGAGAGAATAAAGGAATTGTCCATCAAAAACATTTGATGGAGAACCGCAGAACCTTGGCGAGTAACCTCTAGACACAGGCAGGGCACTTGATTAATGGTTAAATAGGTAATGTATGCGTCATGAGAGACAGTTTTCTCATGGTCCAAATTTTAGTGTATTTAATCATGAAGCGATAAGTTACATTTATTGCCAGACATTCTGTGCTGTTATTTGTGTATATACTTTTTCAAAAATTTTCTTTTGTAGCACAAATGCGGCATTATTGTATATTTTTAGAATATTACCAGTTGACGCGTTCTTGTTCAAAGCTTATATTTTTCTTCTTCATTTTCACATAAGTTCATTGTCACGAGAGTAAAATTATTTTGTACAAAATTTTATATCCAGTGAGGTGTGAACTTTTTAGAGAGTAATATTTTTTTCTGTTGAAAAACTACTGAATACACACCATTTATACTGTATATATGAAATAATAAATACAAAAAACAAATAATGTAGTACTGATATTACGCTTATGCAAGGTACATTCTAAAAAAATATTGTGAATAGTCCATAACATTTTTGATGCCCAGTATGAACTGATTATCAATCGAAAATATATAGCTTACGCTTTAAAAATTGTCTCATGTATATATATATATATATGTGTGTGTGTGTCTGTGTGTGTCTGTGTGTGTATGTGTGTGTGTGTGTGTGTGTGTGTGTGTGTGTGTGTGTGTGTGTGTTTGGCTCTGTGTGTGCACAAGAGCAGAATAAAACTGGATATTCTGTTGCAAAATGTTTTATTATACCATAAAAAAATTGTCACCGAATCTCCTGGTTTATTTTGCTCTTGGATATATTGTCTGTAATCTGTTCCAATGTACATAATGCCAGACGAAAATCTAGGGAAAAAAATTATCTTTAATACCTGATTAGAATTGGCCTAGACGTGGACTTCATGGAGTTCTAATCATTGGTTAATTGTTATTCTATCTCATTTGACATACCAGCTTTCAAATACACGCGTGCGTGCGCAGAGGCTTGTGCCCAGATAGAAGTCTCTTAGCTTAATGGTGCAAAACGTTCAGCCGGGACTTGCGAGTTACACTGTTCTAAGCTGCTATCACAGCATGTCTCTGTTCGAGAATTCCTTTATATTTCCTTATTATTTTATGACAGTATGTATGTATGTATATATGTATGTATGTATGCATGTATGTATGTATAGGCGTGGCTGTGTGTTAAGAAGCGTGCTTCCCAGTCACATGGCTCCAGGTTTAGTGCCACTGCGTGGAACCTTGGGTAAGTATTTTGTACTATAGCCACGGGGCGACCAAAGCCTTGTGAGTGGATTTAGTAAACTGAAACTGAAAGAAGCCCGTTGTATATATATATATATATATACTAGCTGATGTGTCCGGTAATTCCCGGGAAAGTGGGGTTTATCCCTTGGTTCCATTCTCATAATTTACAGAAAATACCAAATCGTCTTACACGGGATCTTGTTTTTAGGAATTCCCAATAAGTTATGGATACCCAAATTGTGAAGTCAGTTATGTAATCGCATGAAATTAGTTACCCAATAGTAAGAATTCAAATAAAGTAGCCCCCCAAAAGGGCTTTAATGCGTTCCCAGCGTATATAGAACTTAGGAGGAAATACTAATAAGTTATATATATGAAAATCGTGAAGCATGTTACGTAATAGCAGGCTAATCAGATATGAGAAAATAACAATTCAAAGTAAATAACACTGAAAAGGGCTTTTGCGTGTTCTCTGAGAATATTACCCTCAGCGGCGCTAGTGTGGGTATATACGTGAATGAGTCACTAACCGAAATAAGTGGATCTATTGTTGAGCAAAATACTACTTATTTGTTGAAGGCTTGAACTGGATAATTTGCGAAAATAAGTCTCACAGTCCAAATACTAAGAAATAAGCATTTTCAATTTGATTTATACCAAATGATTTAGGAAAATGAATGGGTTAATTCCCTTGGCTGTTAATTTCTGGGCGAATGGATTACTCCCTTGGCTGTTAAAATGCAATATATTAGATATGTATAACGAACCTTTCCAGGGGCCATATTATCATCGATTTTTTCAACCACCTGAGCATGCCATAACGTTTCTAGACATGAGTTCTACTCACGTGTCACGTCTCATCAAAATCGATAAAGCTATGTAGGAGGAGTTAGCTAACACCTCCACAAACACACCTACAGGCAGAATTTTCCATATATGTATGTATGTATCTGTGTGTCTGTGTTTGTCCCCCCACCATCGCTTGACAACCGATGTTTGTGTGTTTACGTGCCCGTAACCTAGCAGTTTAGCACAAGAGAGCGATAGAATAAATACTGGCTTACAAAGGGTCGATTTGTTCGACTGAAGGCGGTACTCCAAAATGGCCGCAGTCAAATGACTGAAAAGAATATATATATATATATATATGGATGTGTGTATGTATATACATATATATATACATTCAGTTACCCTTCCAGAATAATGTTTTCACAAACCTCGGGATGTATTCGGCTATTCGCAACGAAGGCAATTTAAAACAGAAGGAAATGAATTACGACGACAGTTATAATTCAATTACGTATTTTCCTTTTTGAATGCAAATTCAAAAACGTCTTGAAAATTTCTATCAATATTTAATTTTTGCTACACTAACTTACTTTTTATATAAAATATGGTTATTCATTTATTTTTCATGTATCACATTAAAAATATTTAAGAATATAAATTTGAATGGATGTCTTAATGATTGTTGGCATATATTTCAAAATCCTTCGCAAAGAAGAAGAAACTAAAGTTGAAGTTATTCGTTGTGTGATCCAACACCAAATTTTTGTTGTGAAGTTGCGTAAGCAAGAATTGATATTTGTGGTGAATGACGTAATAGAGATTTTAATTGCTGTGGAAGCCATATGCGAGAATGGTGGGGAAGCTCAATATTCAAGCCTCCTTTTCCACACATAAGCCATTCGAGATGGAATTTCATCTAGACGTATTCGCAATAGTATCTGGATATTGGGTATCGACGACTAAACATGTACAGACAAATGACGTAGCGTCTAGAGCGTGACACGATTGTGTTTTGGAAACCTTGACGGTGTCTTGTATTCTCGAGAAAAATCATTTTATTTCACGTTGCCGCAGTTCACTCAGTTGTAAATGAGTTTCAAAAATAGCCGGGAAGTTAACCTTAAGAGTGAGTCTTGTAATCTCACACACTTATACGCCACGAACCCGAGTTAGACTCCGGCTTAATGCGTCCAGCAGATCACGAAGAAAAAGCAACAGAACATAAGATATTTCTAGTGAATCAAAACTACATGCTCTTTCAAATATGCTAAGTAACTGCATCTGGGTGCTAAATTTCTCAATTGAGCTGATATCTTTGAGTATGGCAGTGCACTAAACAATGAATTTAAAAGGGAGTCAATGTAAGATTCAATGTAATTTTAGCAAGAAAAATAGATTTTAGCATTTAGATATACGCTTCTGTACCGACACCGGGAAGTGGATCAAAATCAGATAACCGCTTTTCCAAAACTAGCAAGATTTTTAGAAGATTGTGACGATATCAGGTTCAGTGACATCAAGGAGTCAGTTACAAGGAATCTTATCGAACGCAAATGGCGGTTTTCTGATTATTTTCAAGAACTCGATTGACAAGGTGTCAGTTGTGTTGTGAATCACTTTAAGTGTAAAATTGCTGATGTGCCTGAAGAACTTGTAGGTTTGAAAGAGGCACTTCTTGAACTTCGCTTCAATGGAAAAGCACTCATGGAATTTCAGCATCAGGCAGGTCTCTTATCTTTGTCGAGAGCTACAATGATTTTCCAAGCTGCATATATGGAAGCGACAAAAGTACTGCGTAATTTCAAAAGAGATTTTTAACATTGATAAACTTGAAAACAAAGTAGAGAGAAAGAGAAATTATAACCTGAAGTCGACATTTAAATATGCCGTTACATCAAAAGCCGTAATTTTCATGGTATATCAAAGCAAACTGCAAGATTTTTTCAAAGCCAGCTCCTTAAAATTGTTAATTCCACTTCATTTCGTTTATGCATTATTTTAATATCAGCATTTGTATCCCCACACAAATGCTGTGAACGCGAAAACTGATTCGAAATAATTCTGATGAAACTGAGATAACTTTTTCTTATTATACTAAGTATTGTGAAAACAAAGAACAGAAATCAATTGTTGACTGGGATGTCTACTGGTAGCTTAGTTCTCGCTGTTGACTTTCTTTGTCCTTGTCCTTTTGTGGCTCGGAGAGGAAATTTGGGGGCATACAATTCACTCCTGGTAACAAGAGACGGGCAATTTTACTTGCCAACTCATGTGTTGTGCCTAGTAAAATCTTAAGGTCGACAGCCTCCGTGATTCTTTTTGCTGTTGCTATTAGCTTTGCTCTTTTTGGTTTTCTGTGCATAAAACGAAATTTGCTACCACATGTATGGCAGATGAGCCGTCTGCCTAGACTGCTGTCTTTTAAACCTTCTTTCCAATATCCTCTACAGGACATAGTTCTAGTATTGATTTGTGGTCATAAGAATATTCATATTTATGCTAATCCCACGAGGACACATATAGCCAAGTGTTAGTCTGTTCTTTCCTTATGCTCACAGCGTTCTACGTTCGTGACTGCTATCCAGCAATTAACGTTATCTGTTATGTCATGGCAGTAACCATTGCACTCTTCCTTCTGTTTAACAAACGCAAATGAGTAGCAGTGCCGCATTCGGACTGTATTATCTTTATTGCCTTTACTGTGACAGTAACCAAATTTACAAACTACCGAAACATATATCACAACTAAGAATACGCTATAGCGTGTCAGAAGATGCACCATCTTCAACCAGATAGATGTATAGCATATCTAGGAGTTATGCACTTTTTGGTTACAGCTAGTCGTTCGGCTGGCTACATAAGCGCAATGGTTTGTGCTAGATCACATGAGATTTGAGTTTATACAACATTAACGGCAAGCCTAATTAATTTCTTTGATGAACCTTGCAAATCTAATCATTCATCGATCTGGAAATAAGTTTAGTTTTCTATTGTGTTTTACTATTATTATTTTACTTCTTGTTGATATGATCCTGAATGTTTTTAACAACAGTTTCTGATTAGGGCACGTGACCAAATGAAAGGAACTGTTGATTACATCGATCTCATTATGCTTTGTCGAACCCGATAGGACGAAAAGTAAAGCTGACCGTGCTGCAAACTCAGAATGTAGAAAACCGGAGTATTACAAGTCGATTTCTGACGCTCTCTTGATTCAGACAATCAGCCTCCCTCAATAATCGACCTATAGTAATGTTATCTAATTTAGGCAGAGGTTAAGATGAGAGACTTAGGTGATGTCATTGGCTCCTAGTACTTTATTTTATTGACTCGAAAAAAAGCAAAAGCAATGTTGATCTCGCCATTTGAACACAGAACATAAAGAGCTGGAGATATGAGCACAAGGCATTTTTCTGACATTAATCCGCTTCAATCCGTCACCCTAAATAAGGCACCTATAACGATGTTAGTAATTTTATATATTTTTAATATCAATAAAAATTAGAAAAAAAAACAAAAAACACTAGTTTAAAATGCTGAAAATATGCAAATTAAACAAACATTAGTTGTGTGTAATTCATTGCTTCTGGAATTCAATTCTTCAAAGTTTCCATTATTTAATTAAGGCCCAATTCATATCCTGGATCCAGTTAAAACCAGAACTACAAATATATATATATATATATATAGCTTTCCAGTGATTATCTAATTGATCGTAGCCTTTCATTAATGGTTATAACTTAATA
>NC_142940.1:42561100-42593600 GCF_046866305.1 Octopus bimaculoides
GTCTAGGCATAATCTGAGATCTGAACGGCACCTTTCCTTTCACACTTTTCAAACAATCCTTCAACAGTCTGCCAGCACCAGTGCGTTTTCTGCCACCACCAGCCATCTTTCTCCTGGATGCTGCAATTGGTTGCACACCAATTGTCTTCATACTGACTAGAAATTTTCGTTTGTGGGAAAAAAAAATTCGCACTACAGATTTTCAATTTTTCTTGCCAAGTGCAATGTGCCACACCAGAGCACCAACCAAAGCAGTGAAGTGCGGAAGCTGACGCAGTATGTTCCAGATGTTGGTTCAGGAAATTGCTTGGTGAAATTTTTTCACTGATCCTACAAGGAATTCTTTGACCCAACCAAGAATACTGGGCGAAGAAAAAGGGTGGATGGATGGATGGATGTAAAATACAAAATAACCACAAGATCAAAATGAAATTATAAAGCATAATTAAAACGCTAAGCAATATTTAGAGGTGTCCACTCTGTAGCAATCATTTGGACATGTTTTTAGGTTTTTGGGTAGCTTCCTCGTTCTTTCCTGTCAGTCTATATAATGAGCGACTAGCAATGTCTTCCCTCCAGGCTAAAAAATTAAAGAAAAATCTTAATATACGTTTCATGAATGAGAAACTTACAGTTTAATTCAATAAATGTTATAGATGTAGCTAACAGAATTGTACATTTATATGAATTAAATAAGTTTTCTGGAGAATGTACAAACAACCTCACGTCTTTAAATAGAATAGGATTTGAAAAGGAAGGAAAAAAATTATAATTTAAGCCAGTATTTCTCCTCCACTCTGCACCTGTTTGGTTGGCTTTTACATGTTACCATATAACTTATCCCAGTCAATAAATAATTTCTCCCATTAACTTTCTTTAGAATACAACGCTGTGTCTTTCTTTCTTTTATGTTAAATTCTTTTCCAAATCTTTATTAATTTTCCGTGTGCTTAGCCGAGTGTTGCGTCAACTATTAATGATTTATCAATGGAAACATTGAAGGTTTATAGCTAATCAAGATGACATCCAGACATATTTATGATGTTTTATATCTACTCAAGAGTAATGGGTCTGTACCAGTATTAAATAATCACCAACATCTTTAACCCCACTCATTGATTTTTCTTATGCATAAAACTGCTTAAGTTTATATAATTTAATTTTCTACTTTTATTTAAATATATAATTTTGGAGTAATATGCCAAAAGGACAGAATTTTCTACATCTACATAAGATTATTATTATTGAATCACAGACAACATATATTTCTTTGTTGAAGTCCCGCACACCATGACTGTGATGCCAACCTCACGTTTTTTAATGGTAATATTTCGCTACTGTGTGCATTATTACCCGCCAACCGTAACATATCTATATAAATGTGTTGCAGTTATATATCATGTAAATGATTCAGTCAAGCTGGAAACGAGATCATTCCTCAATGTGTAAATTTAAACAAAGACCTATTATCTAATATTCTAATTAGTATTATTCATAGATAGCACCTCATTGCTTTTAAGAGAAAATAATGCGCCTTCTGGGAATTTGAGCGAAAGAAAAAATATATTACAAAGATATTCCATATTATCATTTCATCTTGACGACAAGAAATGTTTGTTCCAAGTAGTACACACATGTTCAAAGTGACTTTTCTGTATGTCTTACCAATAAGTATGATACCATATCAATTAGTCTATAGAGCGAGGAATGTGGTTCACCCCTCTGACCCTACACTTTGTATGTGACCAAACACATCAGTTTTTACATACCTAGCTTACTTTAAAACTTACATCATCGACGTAATCTTCCTGCTTATTTGTGTTGGTCACGTTTACAACATTAAATTAGATAACCTCTTTTATTAGATACATTTCCAATACGTGCCTATTCAAAAAAAGAAGCTGAATGGGTAATGCCAAATAGTCAGAAACATATATATGTATATATATATATTTCTTTTTTTTTTTTCTGTTACGATCTAGACATTTGCCGGGATGTAAAAGAAGGTTATCGTTCACAGAAATCATTTCAATGCTTTCAGTGGAAAATACATCATCTTATAAGATTTTGGCTGATATAAAAATGCCAACATTAGAAACAACTTTGGCGTATTCATGTAATTCAGCCTCCGTGAAATGTTTGCTCCAAGAAATACAGAAGCTTAATACTTTATTCCCTTTTATATTACTTCCCTGTGGTATATATCAGAACATGTTATATAAATAGAAAATGCTGTTTCTAATATAATAGTCCAAAATATTGCATTTAATAAAAGAAAATCGGACATTTCATGCATAGTCATATTATTTTATCACATTTTCATTCGCTTTAAGGGGGAGATGCTGCACATGTGACATCTGTATGTCCTCCAGACTTAAGAGATTGAGTTGCTTTAAAATGTTCAGTTCGGAGTCATTAGGAAAACCTTACGAGACGAATTCCATGAAAGTGGTGCTTTTGTGAAAGCAAGACAGAGTAAGTAGTTTGGAACGTGGTCGAAAAAGAACACAGTAAAGGAGTTTTGGGTGGGTGCATAGAGTAGATTAAAAGGCTCGATGTCGAAGTTTTTGCCTATGCTGCAACAGCATTAAATTCTTTTGTAGTAGTGATCGAAACAAAAAAGAAAGAGAAGGTATCAGAGTGCCTATCATTGCTTAGTGAAAGGTAGTCAACTGAGAAAATCGTTAGAGTTTCGGGCATACCGGTTATAAACATTTCTTACATTCTGAGTTCAAATATCGCTGAGTCAATTTCAACACTCATCCTTTCAGGGTCCATAAAATAAGTACAAGTTGAGCACTGGTGTCCAACTAATCAACTTTTTTTTTCCTTTCTGTTAAAATTGTTGGCATTAGGCCCAAATTTGAAACCATTTTTTTAGCTCCTGATTCAGCATTTGGCAAATCTCACTCCTAAATTAATCATCTCCCCCACTTATAACTGACTGTGTTCAGTTCATTTCCAACATTATTAGCATGAGGGCCAATTCTCCAGTTTCAGGATAATCTATCCTCGAAATAATTGAGCATATTCTGCATGACACATTAAACGGTATATTTACTTTGAAATGATTTATGTGGCTCACAGTTTGTAGTGGATGTTGGTTTCGGTGTTTGCAACTTTTCTGATGGTTAAAATATCTAGGAACTTTAATTCGTTTTCCCTATATTCCACTTAGAATTGTATTCTATCAAACATCTTATTAATTAGGTCTTTGAAATTGTGAAATCCGTCAAGACCGAGTGTTCATACAATGATACTTAATTAGCACTCATAGTACATGGCACATTCATTGACCTGATACCGCCTTCATATTTAGCGCAATTCTCATTCATACAATATATAACCAGCTAATCTCATAACCAGCATCAACTAACCAACCGCTAGTTCAACTGACAGCAGAGTCTTACAACGATAAGCAACAAATTTGAAATTTCAGCTGCAATCGAGACAACAACCGCAGAATCGTCCGGGCAGTTCTATGACGCACTCATCTTGAAAATCATATAATCATGTCAACAACATAATTAACCTGATATTTTTAAAGAAAATAATTTCTTTCTCTCTCGCTTTATCTCTCTCTCCCTCTCTTTCCGTCTCTTTATATACACATTTATATACATATACACATACACACACACACACACACACACACACGCACACACGCACACACACACACACACATATATATATGTTGAATTAAAATATAAATATAAATATATATAATTTATACCTACTGGATCGGAGGTAGGCTACGAAACCCCGGTTGTTTCCCTATTGGACAAAGGCTACTACACCTCCAGTCACCGTTGTGAACTTGGATCTTAGTAGGTTATCAATTGGAACAATCAGACCACATACTCATTAGTTTAGATCACCAGTGATCTAAACTCTTCCTCTTCTATCCATCTATCTGTTTATTTCTCTATCTATCTATCTATCCATCTAGCTATCTCTCACTCACTCACGCTCTCTCTTTTTCTCTCTCTCTCTCTCTTTTTCTCTCTCTCTCTCTCTCTGTATATATACACACACACACACACACACACACACACACACACACACACACACACACACACACACACACACATATATATATATATATATATATATATATATATATATATATATATATATATATATATATATATGTATGTATATATATACATATATAGGCGGGTTGCGGGTTCAGTATCACTACATGGTGGCACCTTGGGCATGTATCGTCTACTTTAACCTCGGGCATGCCAAGTAGATTTGGTAGACGGAAACTGAAAGCAGCCCGTCGTATATATACGTGTGTGTTTCTGTGTTTGTGTGTATGTCTCTGTGTGTGTATGTTTTTGTGTGTGTGTCTGTGTATCTGTGTGAATGAGTGAGTCTGTGCGTGTGAGTATTAAAACGGAGTGGTTTTAGTGAAGTATTGTGTGATGTCGTTTTAAAGAGGTTTGCGAGAATATACAATATAAACAACAAAAAGAAAAGAAAGCCCACACAAAAATTTGAGGTTTGACCTTTTAATTCTATTTTCGGGGCCATAACCCTTTCTTCAGGACATTTGGAAAAGCGAGGAATGGAAAAGACCGTTGCTCAGACGTGTGAGGAAGATGAAGGAAGGTGTCATGTTTAGACTAGTTTTGGTATAGAAACCAGTCTGCTTCCGGTAGTTCCTTCCTGTTGTCTATGACTGGTTTCAGTTTCTTGACAAGGTGGGTCCTTTCCATCCCCACTTCTCGAAATGTTCAGAAAAAGGGATCATATATCCCGAAATATAGAAATATAAGGTAAAACTACCACTTCTCTTTTCTTATTTTAGTCTGTTATTTTCTTGCATTGTTCCGCCCTTATTCAAGAAATCTCTTAAAAATTTATATACACACATATACGTGTATATATATATGCGTGTGTGTGTGTGTGTGTGTGTGTGTGTGTGTGTGTGTGTGTGTGTGTGTGTGTGTGTGTGTGTGCGTGCGTGTGTGTATACAATATATATGTATATATATATATAACTGGGAGTATGTATATATATTTATATATATATAACTGGGAGTATATATGTATATATATATATATATATATATATATATATATATATATATATATATATATATATATATATATATAACTGGGAGTATTTGCGTGCTAGACAACATTTCAAAATAAGTATAGATACAAAAATGTGACAAGAAAATAAGTGAATCAAAAGTCAAAGCTCACTGGAAATTAACCAATTCGCAAATTTAATTCCACAGGGCATTGGCTCGTAGGTAATGTCTATGAATAAAATCATTCTAATCCTGTTACTCTGCTACTTTGCATATCGATGAGATTTTCCCGAATGTAAAAGAAAGTCGACCGATTAAATGCGCCCCCTTATTCCCAAAGTGTTGAATTGTTCATCGGATTCAATCGGGATATTTAATGAGTCTACGCAATTTACTTTAAGATTTAATAA
Source organism: Octopus bimaculoides (assembly GCF_046866305.1). Lineage (NCBI taxonomy): Eukaryota > Metazoa > Mollusca > Cephalopoda > Octopoda > Octopodidae > Octopus > Octopus bimaculoides. The sequence continues at coordinate 42,566,556 of NC_142940.1, forward strand.
CGTGCATAATACACACACATACACACATATATATTAGCCTATATATATATATATATATATACATATATATATATATATATATATATATATATATATATATATATATATATATATATATATATATATATATATACATATTTATTTGTGTCTATGTATGTATGCTTATATATATGTGTGTGTGTGTATCCATATATGTACAAGTAAATATATATGTTTTTATTTATGTATGTGTGTTTGTGTGCGTGAGTTTGTATGTACGTGCGAGTGCGCATGAGCGTAAGGGAAATGATATTTGATGTAGCCAAACGGGAGAGACGTCGTGTGTCTACATCTGTTTCTGACCACGAGCATAAACACTTTGTTAGTTCCCTTTCTTAAACATATGTTAACATTGAATTAAATGTTAATGTCTTGAAATTATCTCTCTTTCTTATTTCAATTTTATTATATATGTATGTCTTTGCATATGTATGTACTTATTGCATATATGTATTTGTCTTCGTGGGTGTATGGTTGTATATAACCCTTTTTCTATTTTCTCTACCTGTTTATTTTTGTGTTCCTTTCTGTCGAAGAGCGCAGGCTCGAAACCTAAAAGACTTCCCGAGCGTTAAACTAATACACCTGTTTGTAGTTTACACACCCGCCTTCATCTTGGTTTTTCTTTTTTTGTAAATTCTCACTATATATATATATATATATATATATATATATATATATATGTATGTATGTATGTATATATATATATATATATATATATATATATATATATATATATATATATATATACATATATACGTATATGCACATACACACAGAAATAAATATATAATCCAACAAAATGACCATAAACCCTTAAACCAGTTTTGCCCTTATCAAAATTTGAATCGTTATGAAGGAAGATTGTTCATTGTGAGCATACGGTATAATATAAACTACAAAATCTCCCACAATAGAAGTCCACCGTATATATTTGAAAATATTTCTTATGTTTCGTTATAGTATGCAAGATTTATTGAAATATTGATAATAATATTACCAGAATTACTTTCTGTTCTTAGCTGAAACGTATTTCTTTTATATTCATCCATTAAGGTCCATTCTGCAATATATGAAGCATTACATATGGTATTTTTCAGAGTTTAACGTATATATCGGTTTCAAAGTTTGGCACAAGGCCAACAATTCCGAAGACGGTGTAAGTCGTTTACATTGACTTCAGAGTTCAAATGGTATTTAATTCATCGATCCCGAAAGGATAAAAGGCAAAGTCGATCTGGGTGGAATTCGAACTCAGAACCTAAACGCGGACATAATGCCGCTAAGCATTTTGCACGGCTTCCTAACGATTCTGCCAGCCCCCCACCTTATCAAGACGTACTGTAGTCAGCTCTGATTATTTTGGTTATTTTTCATGCTTAAGCACCGCATCATAAAGTTAAATACAAACGCACACAAACATGTATATGTATGTGTGTGTCCATATCTTTAAATGTGTGGAGGTGCAATGGCCCAGTGTTTAGGGCAGCGGACTCGCGGTCATAGGATCGCGGTTTCGATTCCCAGACCGGGCGCTGTGAGTGTTTATTGAGCGAAAGCACCTAAAGCTCCACGCGGCTCGGGCAGGGGATGGTGGGGAACCTTGCTGTACTCTTTCACCTCAACTTTCTCTCACTCTTACTTCCTGTTTCTGTTGTGCCTGTAATTCAAAGGGTCAGCCTTGTCACACTGTGTCACGCTGAATATCCCCGAGAACTACGTTAAGGGTACACTTGTCTGTGGAGTGCTCAGCCACTTGCACGTTAATTTCATGAGCAGGCTGTTGCGTTGATCGGATCAACTGGAACCCTCGACGTCGTAAGCGACGGAGTCCTAGCAACAACAATATCTTTAAATGTATGCTTACATGAATATATACACTCAAAGAACCCGAGATATTTCTGCATTTCTCTGAATGGTTATTTGATTCAAAAACAATCATATACATACGTACAGGAATAACTATCATAAATAAATACATTAAATTTTTACCCCTACTTTTAAATTATATATCAGCTTGTTAATATTGGCTTACCAGTATTCTGTGTCTTTTTACCTCTCATACACTCCCTATATTTTCAATTCCTTAAAATTGGAACCCATATGCGCATATGCATGCTTATATGTATGTGTGAGCGTGGGCGCACGTGTGCGTGTGTACGCACACAAACACACACATCTATCTATCTGTCTTTTTATATCTATATATATATGTATATATATGCATATATATATATATATATATATATATATATACATATACACACGCACCCACACACACACACACACACATATATATATACACACACACACATATATATATATATATATATATATAGATGTGTGTGTGTGTGTATAAAGATAAATATATGTGTGTATATATATATATATATATATATGTGTGTGTATATATATATATATATATATATATATATATATATACACATATATATATATATATATATATATATATATATATATATATATATATATATATATATATATATATATATCAAGAGACAGACAGGCAAACAAACAGAGAGAAAGACAGGAGTGGGGAAAGTGTTATATGAAAATATTCTACAAGCTGTTTCCAAAGATAAATTTTGTAATGCAGCAATAACATTCTACATTGAGATGAAATAAATAATATTGATTTCTCGCCTGATTCGATATTCATTTCTTTTGGGTAACGTAAATAGTATTAATAATATTACTATAATGTTTAATATATGCCAGTTTATATAATTATTGTTTAATTTCTCTTAATCGAAAGTTATTCCATTTACAACATATTTCTCACTGAATAATTTAAGCTAAATTTACACTACTTATACAAAAGCGTGGACATTATTAGATTTTTATTGTAAGTCAAAGTTATATGCGACTCCCTCACTATGACATACAAGGCATATACGTTTCATTGTCTCTATTGTAAGGCCTGTGAATTGTACAATGTAATTAATGTATTTAAATTTTTCTTCTCTTTGTAGGCGCAGTCATGACTTTGTAGTTAAGTAGTTCGTTTTGCTACTACATACTTTTGAGTTCAGTTCCGCTGAGTGAGAATTGGAACAAAGTGCCTACTGATTGTAGTTTCGAGCCGACCAATCACTTCTGAGCGTAATCAGCAGACAAAGAGTCTGTGCGTTTCTGAATTTGTTTATATGTGTGCCTGTGTGCGTTTGTGTGTGAGTGTATGTATTTCCCTACACCACTAGATTATTTTCCTGTTCTTTCTCTCTTTTCCCTTTTTTTTTTTTTTTTACGTTCCGGTAAAATAAGTACTACGACAAAATAAGTACTAGGGTGAATTTGTTCACAAAACATTTCAAGACGTATATATATATATATATATATGTGTGTGTGTGTGTGTGTGTGTGTGTGTGTGTGTGTGTGTGTGTGTGTGTGTGTGTGTGTGTGTGTGTGTGTGTGTGTACTGTTTTACTCTTTTACTTCTTTCAGTCATTGACTCTGACCACGCTGGTGCACCACCTTTTGTCGAGCAAGTCGACCCAGGACTTATTCTTTGTAAGCCTATTACTTATTTTAACGATGTACACGCGGTCACATATTGGAATATATATATACATATGATGGACTCTCCCGCCGTAAACGACGTATGATCATTCGGCGTTTTGTCGAACGACCTGCACAAATGAATTGTTTGTAGTGATCAAATATTCGTGCCGCACATTAGCTCACTCTCCCATCAAATCTAAGCATGTGCACTGTGTGCCACGGGTCAGGTGTCGAAGTGATTGCAAAGCAACGTGAGATGAAATGCTTTACTCAAGAATACAACGCAACACCTGATCAAGGAATTGAAATCACGATCGCTAGATCGTTAATGCAACACCTTAACTTCTATAGCATGCGCCCTTACATTATGTGTGTGTGTGTGAGTGTGTGTGTGTGAGTGTGTGTGTGTGAGTGTGTGTGTGTGCGCGTGTGTGTGTATATATGTGTATTTTTCTATTTCATAAAATGACAATGTATTTCAGGTACGCATTTACCTGATTACACTCAGAGCGAAAAGGCGAGATATGTGGTAATTATAAGGTAATTGAGGCATGGAGGCTTTTGGGTTCATTGAGTTATTAATTGTACTTTAGAATTCGAAATATACGCAGTAAATTGCATTTTGTTCTGAGGCGTTTGTATATATCTGAAAACTGTTATCCTTTTTTAATTCGTATTTAACGTCGTATTGCAGGTGTATTGCAGGTATACGTAGTTATTAACCGCTTTATCTGAAAAGGTACACATACACAGACATATATTTATCTGGAAATAGATACAGAGGCATTTGTATAAATACATCCACTCAAAGTTTATATCGTCAAACACACACGTACGTATGTAAAAATAATTTTAAGAACTAAGTTTACATGTATAATATATATATATATATATATATATATATATATATATATATATATATATATATATATATATATATATATATACATACATATATATATGTCACTATCCACAGATATACATATATACATTTATACATATGACATAATTATTGTCGCCCGTATTGGAATAGTAATTAATATGCTTTAGAAAATTTCTCTTTAGAGAAAAATGTCATTAATCATTGCATGCGCATTTTGATGTTTTCTCTTATAATATGCAATATGAATTATTTGTTAACAAGGAATATGGAAAGAAGAATATGAGAAGTCCATTGCTTTCTCTTCTATATTCTTTCTTCTTTATAAACTTTATACATTTCTTCTTGAAAATATCGTAAATGTGTACTTATAATACACACTTGAATTCTTGTTTGAAATATAGTCAAAACGCAGTTAAACATTAATCACAATATAGCCGGCGTTCGTATAATAAATATTCTTTTCTATTCTAGGCACAAGGCCCGAAATTTGGGGGGGAGGAGGCCTGTCGATTAGATCGTCTCCAGTATGCAACTGGTACATAATTTATCGACCCCGAAATATTAGAAGTCAAAGTCGACTTCGGCGGAATTTGAACTCAAAGGTGTGGCATTTTAAAACGAGAACTGTTCCTGTTATTGTAGCTACCCTACGTATGATGAAAAAAGGGATGTCAGAAATATCTAGATAAGATCCCAGGAGAACCATGTCTCAGAGAAATCCAAAAGATTATACTGACAAGTACTAACCACATCCTTAGAAAAATTCTATCCATTTAAATGTCTGTGTTGTATTACATGAAGATATTTCGCTAATGCCCATGCCAATTCGCCTCCTCAAGCTTTCAGTCATACTGTAACATCTCTTATCCTTCACTCGCCTTAGGAAGATGTGTGCGTCTCGGGAAGAGATTGTAACAAACATGAAGATTAAAAGTAATAATAATAATAATAATAATAATAATAATAATAATAATAATAATAATAATAACAACAACAACAACACAAACCGCAGGGAGTAGCAGAGTCGGTGGCAAGCAAAATCCTCTGGGATTTTCTAATCCAAACAGATGAGGTGCTATAGCATAGTGGTAGTTGACAAGGTGCACCACATGTGCTATATAGTTGATGTTGTATGTCCCTTTGACCCATGAATAGTCAAGAAGGAAGGCGAAAAGTTAGATTGAGCCAATCCTCTTAATTACGAAATAGCCCGGCTATGGAAACTGATGAAGGTGAAGATAGTGACAATTATTGTTAGGTCCTTGGGAAATGTATCACAAGGCATCAAGAGCAATATAAAGGAAATTGGAATAGAGTGCCAAGTATAACTTTTACAAAAGTTTTGCCTCATTGGCACGGCCAGAATAACCAGGAAAGTATTAGATAGCTGAAATGAATGGATAGCATTGTACTGTAGGCTGTAGGTAGTAAGCCTGTTACGCATGCAAAACTCCAGGAGCTCCAACAAAACCTGTGATAAGGAGAAATAATAATGTTACTACTACTACTATTACTACTACTACTACTACTAATAATAATAATAATAATAATAATAATAATAATAATAATAATAATAATAATAATAATAATACTTCGCTTCAAATTTTGGCACAACGCTAACAAGTCTGGGGAAAGGGATTAGTGTATTAGATCGTATCCAGTGTTCAACTGGTACTTATTTTATTGACTCTGAAATAAAGAGAGGAAAAGACGACTCCAGCAGCATTTGAACTCAGATCATAAAATCGGATGAGATGCTGCATGGCTTGTGATTTTAGCAAGACAAGCAGTGTTTAGGAGAGATATATCAATATCATCGACTCCAATACTTGACTGATTTTTCATTTTAATGGCTTGAAAGGAAGAAAGCCAAAGTTGACTCCGGGCGTTTTGGATGATAATGATAATAATAATCCTTTCTGTAACGATGAGATTGAAACTATAGACCACCTAATCTCAAGGTGTAGAGCCTTAGCACCTGTAGAATATAAAGCAAGACATGACAGAGTCGGCCAGTATTTACACTGGAAAATATGTCGACATTATAAAATCAAAACCGCTGACAAATAGTATAAACACCATCCTGAAGCTGTGACTGAGGGAGAAATCGTGTCAATTCTCTGGGACTTCTCCGTACATACCGACAAAACTATAAAAGCTAATAAACCGGATGTTATTATAAAAGATCAGACAAAGAAGATGTGTTTATTAATTGACATGAGTATTCCCTGCGATCACAATATAGCGGCGAAAGAATTTGACAAGATCAGTAGATATAAAGACTTGCTAATAGAAATTGAAAAAAATGTGGCATCTCAAGGCGATACCGTACCAGTGATTGTATGATCTCTCGGAATGATTAAAAAAAGATACTGAAACTAGGCTTACCAACCCTGCAGAAAGTGCAAAAATTCGTGTTGACTGGAATGACTCATGTACTGAGAAGAGCATTATCACTGTGAAAACAACATCCATTCATGAATTTATTTATTTATTAATTTTTTTTTAAATACATATTTTATCTGTGAATTTGCGTGTGTAAACTGGGAATGCATACAATGAGCTTCTCTGCCCAAGGTGTACGGAAAACACTCGGCGAGAAATGGAAGAAAATTTGAAGAAAGAAGACAGAAAAATAATGATGATGATGACGATGATAATTTGGGTATGTTGCCTATTTAAATAAAATTTCGCATATGTAGAATTAAAGTAGCTATTCCCAAAGATATATATTAAAACAAATTTGATCTTACGAACGAAATTCGAAATAAGAATCGGGTGATTAGACACCTGCTCTTTATTTACGAAACGAAGAAGCCATTTTGCGTTTAGATATCACCTATATTATTGGTTTCATTTAAGATATAAATAGGTATTTTTTTCTACAAGACGGAGAGTAGTAACCTAACATTCCATACCTTGCTAATTTCAACAATTTTGAAACCATAATTTAATTTTCAGGGTACATAATTTTACAGTTGTATTATAATGTTCCCCCAAATACATATTATATTGGCTTGAAATTTTGACACAAGGCCAGCAATTTTGGAGAACTAAATCGACTTCATTGACCTCAGTGCTCAGGTGGTATTTATTTTATCGATTCTGAAAGGATGAAAGGTAAAATCAACCTCGGCGAAATTTGAGCTCAAAACGTAAAAGACAGACATGTTGCTAAGCATTTGAGCCCTCATTAATTTGCAGTGGTTGACACTCCTTCCAACGTTTATATCAATGATTGGTTTGTTAATATTCTGTTACGAGCTAGAATCGAACGATACAGAAAATATCCATAAAACGCTATACGTTTTGTTGCATAATTGACAAAGATGGATAAACCTCGCTAACAAAGATGCCATGGAGAAAATAGTTTCATATAAGCCCATATCTGTATTGAATGTCTGAATGCGGTGCCAACACGCAATGTATACCCTTTTAACCTTACAAAATTATACACTTCATGTCTCTGCTGATGAAACATCAATGTCAATTCTCAACTGGTTAGAATTTCTGACATTTTCTCAAAGAAAATATTCCCTAAAACTCAAAAGATTATCACGTGTAAGTTCGTTCTCTGACTGGGCGAGATAATAATTTCTATTTTTGAAAATAGGAATAGATAGGAAATTATCTTCTGATTCCAATTATATGAGATAGTTGTAACTGCTAAACTGACACCCAATTATATTTCCTATTCGGTTATTTTACTTCTTGTAAACAGAATAGCCAATTTCAATAAAGGGATAGCTAAAAACCACCGAGAATTCTCTAATAAAGATTCCTAAAATTAATAGATTTTCATCTCTCCTGGAATTCTTGACGTTTCATTTACTAATTCAATTATGTTTATTCACATTCAGGCAGATTCATTTAGTCATATAATAGACAGCTGACGATAGTTTATATTGTTTTCTACTATGCATAGCTGCTTTGCTGCGCATCGTAAAAAGTTGGACACGTTTCTATCGTAAAATACACCATAACAACATTGTTCTGTTATTATTGTCCGTAATAAACACTTGTGCTTCACATTTATAGGAATTTATCTTATCTAATTCAAATAATTAATTGTCAAGCAAGACCGAGTTGCCATAGATTCTGATACTGCACTTGTGTGAACGCTACACATGGAGGTAAGTTGCAAATATGTCAATATAACTACCGTATTTCGATATTCTGTTGGGTGTACTGATTTTACAACTTATTTCTTGGCGCGATCATGAATGTAACTCATTCCTACTATCTTTCACCAATTAGGCATTATGATAATAAATTTTGCCAGGGTTTGATAACTTGGAATCAACGAATAAAAACCAGAGTGCTGGTGTCATGCAGGGCTGTACCTCATTATTTTGTGTTATATACGATGAGAGCGAACAATTCCTTGAAGGTCCTCCCTCTGTAACAACTAAGCTGAGCGTGCAAATAACGTGGGAGTTACAGAAAAGAAAAAGAAACAAATAAAATAAATACATGCTCAAAACAAAAAAAGAAAGAGTTAGTTTCTGCATAAATATATAGTGTGAAGGCTAGTAGTGTCGAGATAAAGGCGTGGACCCACAATTATAAGGTCTTACTTTCGATTTTTGGACGAGGTAGTACGTTGTATTGAATAAGATGCATGATGTAATTTCGTGGTGTTTCAGCCAGTTCGCCAGTAAAAGAGTGCCAAACCTGTGCTGTTGCAGCGTGTTTCTGTGTCTGTATTTCTCACATTAACCATGTTCCGCTCACGCAAGTGTGAGAGAGCTGAGAATATATTTATGTGTGTCGTGAATACATAGGCACATACGACAGTGGGTTAAAATATTGTACTTGCTAGCAGGTAACACTCATTTGCATGGTTTAACCATCGTTCTATCAGCGGTGAGGTGGCAGAAACGTTAGCACGCCGGGCAAAATGCTTAGCAGTATTTCGTCTATCTTTACGTTCTGAGTTTAAATTTCGCCGAGGTCGACTTTGCATTTCATCCTTTCGGGGTCGATAAATTAAGTGCCAGTTGCATACTGGGGTCGATCTAATCGACTGGCTCCTCTCTCCCAAATATTTCGGGTTTTGTGCCTAGAGTAGAAAAGAATATAGGGTTCATAATACAAAATATAAATATACCGAGTTTTAAATTATATAAAACAATGATGCACATATTTACTCTAAATAAGTTCCGGTGGTCTTGAACGTGAATATGCTAATCACTGTTGCATTTTATCAACAGAAAACAACTTCTTATTTTGTATTTGTATACTCCCCTCTATAAATATTCTGTTGTTTACTCCCTCTTTCCTTCTTCTGCTGACTGCATGATCATCTCCCTCTCATTGCATATCTATGATTAATGGGTTTGCGTGTGTTTGTTTGTGTGTGTGTGTATATATGTGTGTGTGTGTGTGTATGTGTGTGTGTGTGTGTGTGTGTGTGTTTGTGAGATGTTCTTTTACTCATTTTGTATTATCAAGATTAGAATAAGCAATCATTCGGAAACACGTTAAATTACTTTATTTCTTTTACCCTCTCTACCATCTCTCTATACGAAGTGAAACTTAAATGGAGATATCAACCAACAAAACAACCAACATTTATATCGACTATTATTGTAGAGGAATTATGATCAGATAAAACTGTATTTCTCCCCACACCTATTCTTCTATGGTCTCACAAGGAAAAGTAACAGAAGGAAAAGTAACGTTAACTTCTGAGCCTATCTTAATTACAGTTCTAATGTCTTTATGTAGTTTTATGCTATACCAAAGACAAATATTGAGATAAAATAAGGGTTATGTATAGCAGAGATATCCTGGAACAATTGCCTATGAGAAGATGGAAAACAATTGGAGAAAAAAGATTTTCCGAAATTATAAATAAGGCAAAATACAGAGAGAGTTAAAAAGGATGATTTTGATTTTGCAATAATCATACAATGATCATTGTAAATCATTGTAAATCATTCTATGTAGTAGCTGATAAATTATTCATGAAAACGAAAGCATATATAATTATGGTAATCATGTAAAATAAGTTTAGCGAAGAATCAGTGAGTTGGAAAGTTGTTACAAAGAATGGTTATAGCAGTGTTCGTTGACACATGTAAAATGTTCAAATCTGCTATGCTAAAACACAATTTCCCCATCGGAAAGAATAATTTGATTTTCATTAATTAGCGGGCTTTTAGATATTTTTACAACTCAAAGCTAAATCATAATAGGAAATTTCTTTCTGGATGTGTTATAGGATTTACAATATATCTATCTGTAATAATTATCTTTTATATCATTAAGAATTATTTTAGATTCGTACATGCATGTAGCTAATGACAAAGGGTTTCATATACACACATACACACACACACACACACACACACACACACATATATATATATATATATATATATATATATATATATATATATATGTATATATCTATATATATATATATATATATATATATATATATATATATATATATATATATATATAAAAAAAATTTTTCACTCAGATATTCCTGTAATATATGTTGCGAACTTATGAAGTTAACATGAGATCATTACTGAGAAAAAAAATTATACGTATTTACGAGCTATTTCTTATTAAACATGAAATTTCTAGTTTTAGCATTTGAAAAATCAATACCCAGCCAGCGTCACATTGTTTTAGGCGTGCAATAAGATGTTACATTGCATCCTATTCTTCTTCTTTTGCGCTATTCAAAAATATAAGTGTTCTTTAATTATTAATTTATATTGTCTTCTACTTAAAATTTCGGCTCTAGGATTATTCCTCCGAGATCGATCTGCTAACAAGAGAGAAAGAGAGAGAATTGCATTTATTCCATATTGAACAACTTATTCGAAATTGGAAAAAATGTCTGTGAATTAAATTTTAATTACTGAAAAAAACGTAAATGGCTTACAAGTCATTAACTAATGTTAATTAGGCCGTATGAGATTGAAGTACATGTCATTAAAAAAAAATACCTCGGTTGTCAAGATTGAAACACGAGCTAATTCCATTTTTCAAAACCTACATCTACTACACAGCAACAATACTAGCAATTGGCTATCGAATTTATATCAGATAATTGGCTCAGAAATATTCCATTTTAGGTATGTTTTCAATAACATGATCATTGTTGGGGAAATAAGTTTTTAAAATTCACTTTAACACTTCTCAGGTAACGTATAAAGGTTTTGCATAATAGATAAAAAGTATATATCTCTCATAATGTATCACACAAAATCCTGAAACTTAAACCAATGTAATCAGTTGTTTATATATATATATATATCTTTCGAAAATTCTGAAGATCTCAGTCTCGTTTACGAAAGAATAAAATTAGAATAACTTTATTCGTTAAGGGCAAAATTTATCACATTGACACTCCCTAATATAAAGAGACAGTGGTGCGCAGCATCATCACCTATGGGGCTGTGGAAATCTAAAAATATTAACCATTAAGAAAACTTTCTTAGAAAATATAGAAGTAAAGCACACTCAGAATAAGTCCTGGTGTCGATTTGTTCGACTAAAATCCTGTAGTCACATAACTAATAAAAGTAAATGATTAAAAATGGAAGAAAATACTTTTCCTCGGATGAGCTACCTGAATAGTAAGAGAAAGAGAGAGAGAGAGAGAGAGAGAGAGAGAGAGAGAGAGAGAAAGAGAGAGAGAGAAGGAAAGAAAGAAATGGGATGTGTGGTCATTCTACCGCTTGTCAGGCAAAGAGCAGACAAAAGGAAGCGTTGTATTTTTATGTACGTATGTATGTACGCATGCGTATACACATACAAACACATAATTCCCTTGCTGTTATTGTTTCATGTTCGTCCTTGCTAAATAATGTAGCGCAATTTTTCTGCTTAACAATAAATATGCCTCTAAATGCTGAAACGAAAACCATTTTGGAGATGAAATGAATAATGTTAGTTTTGTAGGATTACTACCTATACACAAGTGTGTATATATTTATGCATGTATATGTCAATGATGTTATAGCAAATATTACTTTATATACATCTAATTCTTCCATTCCAAAGCTGCATATTACAAGAACATCTTCCTGTCTCATCATTGCCGAAAGCCCATTAAACGTATTAATCTCATCAACTATATAATAAGTTTCATCTAAGTAAATAATAAATATAGATCACTTTTTAGAAACAGTTCTGTTTTGCCGGCAGCAGTAGGCGGCAAGTGATAAACGGTAATACTTTGTCTTTAATGTTGGAGAGAATATAAAACTATGATTTGTAAACTATGAACGTGATGACGAGGTACATTCTGAATATAATATACAAAGTACGTATGTGTATGTGTATGTATATATATATATATATATATATATATATATATATATATATATATATATGTATGTATATATATATATATATATATATATATATATATATATATATATATATATATATATATATATATATATATATGTGTGTGTGTGTGTGTGTGTGTATATCTATATACATAATATCCGCACAATCACGCATACACGCACACGCAAACACACGCACATACATTTAGATATGTGTGTGCACATAGATACACATGATTTTGAATTATTGATTTGAAGTATCCTAAACCAATAATAAGCACAAATTGCTTTCAGCCATATTGTGTCAAGTTTGATCATAGAGGAAGTATTGAATAAAGATCGCGAAAAATCACTAAATTTATCAAAAACATCGATTGAGTGTTATTCTTATTTATTTATTTTTGCATAATCAAGATTTAATCTTTGCTGCATCGAAGGTTTATTGTGGCTGTAGTATTATTTTGAGTTCAAGGTAACGAAGAATAGCATTTCTAAACAAATAATCAACTGAGATTGGCAAATCTACACATATATATGCTTGTATATACATATGTAACTGTATCGTTTGGATGGTAACATTTTTCATGTAACTCAATGTTTAAACAAATAAAAATAGACTCCCTTTTAAAGATTCCGTAGAAAATATAAGGTGGTGCACGCATACTGAGGTATGAGGACCCAGCTTATTATACCAGAAACAGGTGTAAGGTAATAAACCTGATTCCGTATTTTCTGTTCCCTTCTTATTACATTAATTTCATATACAGACGTATATCAGGTCATTAGGAAATGAAATGTCCGATTTTGAACTGAAAGTTTATTTTACTTCATCTCACTGAGAAAAAGGCAATGCAGTTAATCAGACTATGCACCTGAATTATCAACACAATTTTACCATTTTACCTGTAGTTTATTTATGCTGGTAGCAAACAATTCTGGAGAGTAAGAGGTGATGAAATCACGAAAGGCTGTTTTTGCATCTTCTTCAGATTTGAATTTTTTTCCTTGCATAAAAGTTGTCTAATGTCTGGAAATTGTGATATTCAGATGATGCAAGGTCTGGTGAATATAATAGATGACAGAGTATTTCGAAGTTCAGTTCCTGTCACTTGAACAGCTTTTTTTGCGCAACATGTGGTCGAGCATTGTCTTGCAAGAGAATTATCCAGTTGGTTGATGTATACATCTGCTGTAATTGACTTACCATGTCTTATGAAGCTATAGTGGATAACACCAACGCTGGACCACCTAACAGCCACCATTAGCCTTTTTTATGAATATCCTTTATTAGATTGTGTTTTGCCATTTCATCTCTATCCAACCGCGTTATTTTTTAAATGAATTCATTTTTCATTGCACGTAACAATGCGATACAAAAATGTTTTACTTTTATGCCGCGACAGCAAAGAACAGCAAAGTTCAAGACAAAGTGTCATCTGATGCTCGTTCAGTTCGTGTGGTATCCACTCGTCCGGCTTCTTTACCTTGCCGATCTGTTTCAGATGGTCTAATACGGCTGGAATCGAAATATCAAACCTTGCTGCTAACTCATGCATAGTTTCACATGTATCCGCTTTCACTACAGTTTCCACCTTATCATTATCCACCTTCGTCTCAGGTCTACCACGAGGCTGATTTTCAACAGTAAAGTCACTTCTCAAACTATCGCCACATCTTCACCAAATACCTCATTGCTGTTTCGAGCTGTCGGGAATGCATTCGTTCCACGACAGAACTAATATTCATAAACAACACGAATTTTTTTTTCTATCCATGAGTCCACAAAAATTGATTTAAAAGAGAAAATTCACAATATATTCAGACACCATGAATTGCATTTCGAAAAGTGATGATGTAACTCTTCAATGTTGTAAAATAAAGATATATATACATACATACATATATATATATATATATATATATATATATATATATATATATATATATATATATATATATATATATATATATATATATATATATATGGGGGGTGCATATGTAATTTTTATATATATATATATACATATATATATATGTATACGTATGTATATATGTATATATATATATATGTATATATATTTATATATATATATATATGAATATACATGTATAAACATATTTGTATATATACACACATAAAAATATATACTTATATATTGTTAAATACATATATTAAGTCGTCATTTATGAAATTTGTAGTTAGGTATATTGTAAATATTGACACCTGCTCATTTTGCGTCATTATTATATTTTGACTATTTTTATCTCTTGTTAGAAAGCGGATACATCTATTTCTTTATTCGATCTCATTTTGGTCTTTATAAAGTAATTATAAATCATTTTTTGCTATTTTAGTTTAGAGATAGATAAGTCGGAAACTCGTACAGTTTTGAAATATGAGTTCTTTCTTAGAAATAAAGTATCACAGACAGTTTGGAATATGAATGAAGTATTTCATTCTAATGATACAACAGACAGTATCAAACTGGTTTGCAAAATTTCATTATGGTAACTTTGACCTCAGAAGTGAGCAACGCGGTTGACCAGAAACAAAGGTGGGTAATGACAAACCGAAAGCTACCGTCGACTCAGATCCATCTCAAAGTGCCCGTGAATTATCGCTGTTGTTTGGTGTTAGCAACCAAACAATATTGACTCACCTAGTTCATATCGATAAAGTGAAAAAGCTGGATAAGTGAGTTCCACATGAACCCAATGAAAATCAGAAACAGCAACGTTTGGAAGCCTGCATTAGGCTACTTTCTCGTCACAAAAATGAATAATCTTTTGAATCGAATTGTAACATATGATGAGAAATGGATCCAATACAACAAACATAAACGTTCAGAACAATGGCTGGAGAAAGGCGAGACACAAAAACAGTCCAAAAAGCAAAATTCAACAAAAGAAGCTGATGGTGTGTGTTTGGAGATCTGGCACAAATGTGATCCATTATGATTTCATTAAACCTGGCTCATCAATCACGGCCGAACTATACTGTAGCTAACTACAAAAAAAAGACAGCCTAGATAAGTCAGCAGATCCACTCCTATTTTATTGCAAGACAACACCAGATCACACATCGTAAAAAAATAGCATTGGCGAAACTACAGGAGTTGGAATTGGAAGTTCTCCATCATCCACCATACTCACCTGACCTTGTCCCCATTGACTACCACTTCTTCCCGAATTTAAATAACTTTTTTAATTCCGACGATGATGTAAAACAGGCCTTCCAACTTTTTTTTTTTACTCCATATTGCCAGGCTTTTACAGTTCCGGGCTGGAAAAGCTACCGCTGAAACGGCAAAAGTGTTTTGGCGTTATGAGTGCATATTTTGATCAATAAAACTATTCATTGTATTTATAAAATATTAGCAAACTTTTTTTTCTTTTCTACAATTTTCATACTTGACGACCTAATACTAATGTATATGCTTCGTGTATTTCCCAGTGGCTGCAATTGCGTAGCAGAATATATAACTCTTATTTTGCAGGCGTTAAAACACCTTAGAGTCATGGACAGGTGAGATAACTCACCATCAATCCTATTTGGGAGTGATGGACATCGATGTTTTGCAATTTCGTGTCTTATCCACATTGCCTGAGCTGAAGGCAAATCAGCTGGTCAGTTCAGCGAGTTATATGCTCATCGCTTGTAAAATGATGAACTGGTATACTCTGAAATTGTATACCTAAGAGAAAATTTACATATGATCAATATTGTTAAATACATATACTAATATATATGTTTTGTGTATTTATTATTTTTCGGTAGCTGCAATGTCGTGGCGGAGTATATAACTCTCATGTCGCCGTGTTAAAACACCTTAGAGGCATGGACAGGCGAGATAACACACCCTCAATTTCATTTGGGAATGATGGACATCGATGTTTCGTCAATTTTGTGGCTTATCAACACCACTTCCCCGCTTGGGTTGAAGGCGAGTCAGCTGGCCAGTCCAACGACTTCTATGCTCATCGCTTGTGGTATTGATAAGCCAAAAAGTAGCGAAACATCGAAATCCATCACTCCCAAAAGGGGTTGAGAGTGAGTTATCTCGCATGTCCATTACTCTAAGGTGTTTTTACACCGGCGACATGAGAGTTATACGCTCCGCTACTCCAATGCAGCCACCGGAAAATACACAATGCATATACATTACTATATGTATTTAACAATATCTATTATACTACAGCTGTTTTTACTTCATATATATATATATATATATATATATATATATATATATATATATGCTATATTTAGGTGCCACATAATATTATGTGGAAGTGTACCTTATTTTATCATCACTCTTGCTTTATTTCCTCAAAACTATTTTATTTATAGAAGAAATACTAACTCCTGTTTACCTTGATAGTTTTATTAGATAATGGTTGATGTTTCCTACAAAGAAAAAGTACATTTTCACAACAATATTAAAAATATGCTTTTATTCTTGTGGCAATAGTAAGAGCTAAACCAACATACGGTGTTAAAATTTTTCGAAGACTTTCCTGCACTAATTTAAAACGTTTATCGATATAACA
The DNA here is from genome assembly GCF_046866305.1 of Octopus bimaculoides. Lineage (NCBI taxonomy): Eukaryota > Metazoa > Mollusca > Cephalopoda > Octopoda > Octopodidae > Octopus > Octopus bimaculoides. The sequence continues at coordinate 42,583,866 of NC_142940.1, forward strand.
AAAGTATTGTGTTGTGGTAGTGATTTTAATAACAAAACAGTGTTTGTTAGTTGGACACTAAATTCTATTTGTGATTATGTATGTGCGTTTAAGAAACTGGTTACCGCTTGTGTTGTATGTTTTTGTTCAAAATTTCAGTTGAATCCTTCGCCAAAACATTAACACATTTCCGTTCACTGTTTTTTCCTGTCTGTGATGCGATCATATTTTATGATGCATTGCATAACCAGCGTTTTCCGACTAAACGGTACACTATCACCGCAGAACTATGTAATACTTCCATATTCTAACTAGTCGGAACTCCACTAATTTTTAAGCCAACTCCCTCTGGTTATGCTACCAGATCTACGTCACCTCGTCAGAGGGACTGTGAAAGCCATAGGCTTTCAATATTTTTATTCAATATTTTTATTCAATATTTTGCTGAACACTTTTAATTTATAACAATAAAAGCGAAATTTTGCCTGTCCGTTTGGGACCCCTGTATTTCACTCTACATTTGCTCTCCATAAACATGTTATAGCTTTTTGGATTCAGGACAATCCCAGGATTGAAAATCTTCATTTGCTTCATGAACATTCAGCATTGGGATCTGATTTAGGAGCATTTGAGTTGCTATCACTAGTAGGTAAAGCTTGGCTGATTCCCGTCAGCCTGGTTGGCGTTTGTCAAATGACGTCAGAGTTCAAGGGGAAGATAAATGACATTCGCTTCGTTAATTGTACGTCGAATAAGAATTTAGAGACAAATTGGCCAACAGTTGGAATTCAAATTAGGACTGGAACAATAAAATGAATGCATTACAGAATTAATTCTCATCCGTCCCTAATCTCTGATCAAACACCACCGGGGCATATAGTCATGCTGTTTGTTTAGCTGTCACTAGTTTTGGATCGCAGCTCCAATTAGCCCTCCGCAGGAGCTAACTTAGATGTGCGCAAGGAGTGCAGCTATAAGCTATGTTAAATAATCATAAAAAATCTATAAAACTTTGCGATATGTAAACAATATTTGGTTTCCGGAATATTTGTTTTCGATATCATCACTTCATGAAATAGAGTTTCCTTCTTGTGTATAGTTGAATTGGTTATAACAATTTTATTGGAACGCCGATCTAATGTTTCATCCACCTTCATCTTGCCGCCGACAGCAATAACCGCAGTTTGTCTATGTGTACTATAATGTCAAATGTAATTGTATTATAAAATCAATAAGTAAATACCATTATGAAATGACTATTAATGTAAATCTACGGCAATGCATCCTCCGCCTTCGAGTCAAAGGCAATAGGAATGTATATCATAAGATATGTAATTGAATTCTCAGATCAACATGTAGGTAAGATTATAAGAGTTGCACTAAGGTAAATCTACAGCAATGTATCATCCCACACCACCCCAATTTAATTGGGTTAAGGTCTTTGAATGTGTTATCAGGAAATATATCTATTTGCATTTTCAGATAAATATGTAATTGATAGTAAAACGGGCACAAAGTAAACCCATGGAAATATAACATCGGATCCATTCCGAATTAACTGGGCAATGGGCTCTGATATTAAAAGTGTTGTAAACCTTCTACGACTCTTGGGGCATCTCTGAGGATGCATCACAGAGTACTCTTGAAAAGTATCTTGGAACCATAGTGACCGATCATTAGGACAGATCTGCAAAGAGACCAATATATGGTTTAACGACAATGAAATTATACGATATTGATTTATTTTTTTGAAATATCAACTGGACCGTTAATAGATTCCTCTCTGAACTAACGATCAAAATATCTATAAATTCAGACCTTCTTAGGACCGAAAACACTTTTAATGTGTAGTTTTATTGTGTGTTGACATTAAAAAAGAAGAACTTGCCATACACATGAATAAAACAGTAACTACATGTCTCTTTGTTCTCATTATTGTATTATAGTTTATCACTTTTATGGCTTTTTCACTCTCTACTGGAGTACAATTTCTATTTCGCTTACGATTTCCTATTTTTTCTTCATATTTCCCACATATTTTATAATGATTAAAAACGTTTTGTATTTCTTCTTCGAATACAACTACATTTTAAAATCTGTATTCAATATTTGAGCTGAAATTATTTGAAATTGCAACATGGCTGTCTTAAAACTTCAAACCTATATATCTTTCTAAAAATGTCTTTGAACTCAGCCATCAGATACATCTTAAACAGATGCATTGTAATAGCAACTTTTATGATGTACTTTCAATCATATGTTTGATTTAACAGTTTCCTTTGCTTTTTAATCTCGTTTGAAGTAAAATGTATTACTGTAGCAACAAAACAAAGCCAATAACAAAAAATGATAGCAATAAAAATTTATAATAATGTCAGAATACTAAAACATTACTCTCTGTGAACCAAATATTTCAGCCGCCATTTCAATTACCGAAGCCACACTTTCTAATGTACAAGTGAAGAAACATTCACGTCTGCATGAAATCACAGATCAAATCATTGATAACCAACCTTTCTCTATATTTCCCCAACTCTTTTCTTATCAGATATTCGTCTTGTTCTCATATAATATCCCCGGCGTCTCATGCATCCCACTACCTATAGCATGTCCAATGAACGCAGCAACGTCTACCGGAACATCACTCATGTATCACATAAACTTCTCAATCGATTCTCTCCACCGATACTGTTCCGTTCTATTCACGCATCAGAATGTGCAAGTTACTTTCACATTGCAAGGGCTATTAAATGTATGAAACCCCATCAATTAACTAACCAGCCTCTTTTCTGATGCACATTCACCGTTCTACCACAAGCTGTAATTATCATCCCGAATGATCAGTTCACCTGGCGCGGTGAACAAATCTGTACTTTCACATTCTTTTCCTTCAAACTCTAACTGCTCCTGTCTTTTCCAAATCTTCCTCTATTATCTTTTAACGTGCATTACCTTCGGATTACTCGCTCCCATCCGCATTTTATAATTAACACCCCATTTTCTTTAAAAATCACTATTCTGTATTTTGCATTAACCCCTTCATCATCAGCAACACTCTCATATCAAACCGCAAAGAGAAATCCTCGTCACCTACATTTCTCTATAACTGACAGAAATCAGGGGCTATTCGGATGAAAGTTTCTGTATGAACCGACATTGACATTCGCGTTAACTCCCAGGCGAGTTACACACCTATAACTAGAGTTTTCAATTCACGAGACCAATCCCTCCTCATTTTGCTGCTCAAGGAATTACCATATACCACGGTTAAATACTCACGGATATATAAACTTAATCTCATTTCTATTTTAAACTCTTCCATCCGAACAAGTATTAAAGAATGTATCTTTTCTCTTACTCTACTACGGATTCCACCTACCATTTTTTCTCCAGATTCAGCCTAATAGCAGCAGCAATTAACGTCACCTAACTATTTTTCGTATATATGTACTTGTAATTGTGTGTATGTTTTCATGCATGTATGTGTACGCACAAGTGTTTTAGATTTTATAAATATTCGTGATTTGTATGAATTTGTATGGAATTGTATGGTGTTCCATTACTTTTATCTCCTTCCCCTCACATTTCAAACGGAATTAAAGTAGAGAGACTGCCTTAAATCTGCTCTGCTAATAGGTAATAGTAATATTCATGCGGATAGTTGAGAAATAATTACATTTGATAGAGTTTTAATGAGCTCAAATTTATTTAATGCCCGAAGTATTTTGAAGAGATAAGCACTAAATACACAAAATTGGAATAAGACACACGGAATGGAAACACCATAGATATAAAATTCCCTTCAGATCTTCAACTAGAAAACGGACTTTCTTAACCACACAAGAGTATAAGAGTCAAAACATGGTAATCATAATATTATCAGCTACTGATAGAAAATATATCAATCAATCTTGAAATAAATATGTCAATCAAACGCAGGTAAGGTGGTCTGAATAGATACATGTTTGTACACAATGCTAATTTACATTATTCTGCATTGTATTTAAATGAGAACAGACATTTATATAGTGGTTGTGGTAAAAAGCTCCATATCATCAGTTGGGGTGAAAAAGCCATCTCCGGTTTGCCAGGCAGTAACAGAGGTCATATTCATTATCGATCCAGGTTCCATCACACACACACACACACACACACACACACACACACACACACACACACACACACACACACACACACACACACACACACACACGCAGATACACTAATACGTAAGAATGCACTGCTCTCTGTTCTGTTCCTGTCAGAGACCACCTTGGTATCATTTGGGTGCAGTAAAATCACCCTTATTTCAAGATCGTCATAACACCGCCAATCCACACAATTTTTGCCGACTGACATTGACGTAGATCCTGTTATTATTCAGAAGGAGAATGTGTGTGTACAGTTATATGGCTATAGATGTTTTCAGATATATTAGATACCTACGCACAATGTGGATAGCCAAGCACGCCCATTTACTTCGATATTGACACCAGGCGAGCTGTATTTTCGCAACTTACATTTAATACAACCTCGTAGACACAGAAAGCAAAAAGCGGAAAACACAGCTTCCCTTAACAAAAAAAATAATAAATAACTGAACGATCTACATTCTCTGTATTCCCATAGGACCCCCTGCAGTATTTCTTTAGCTGTTCTTTGTTAACAGGTCACACCTTTTCTTAGAACATTCCCCGAAAGTCTCTGTAGACTTCTGGTGTGGTCTTCATCAGAACTGTATCCGCGGTGTCTATAGGAGAGAGTGGGCTGTTTTATGTATGGTCTCTTTCCCATGTTTGTATCATCGTATTCCTTGTGTTTTCCGTCTACGGTCGCTTTTTCTTACTCCCAGCACTGCAGAGTTGCCATGACTAGGTTTAGATGTAGTTGTGTGCTTGTACTTGTCAGTAATTCTGCTCTAACTGCTTCTTTTGGTTTTTACTAAGATTGCTTTTTTTTATATAATTGTGGTTTGCATTCTGATTATGACTCGCTCGTGTTGTTGTTTTTGCTGTTGTGCTGGTAGATGGTTTGTAGTAAGGATATTTAGCTTCTCTTCTCGCGAATCTGTCACTTGTGACACGTGGATATTCTAGTCCTTCAAGGAAATGGAGTAGCTCTTATTTATTCTTTTTCCCGACCTTATCAGTTACTGGCTTCCCTCTTTGTTTCAAGAAAAGTTAGAAGGGAGTGAAGAAATATACTGATGTTGGTTCTTGGAAGTGTTTGGCTTTTATATGAGTTTCCTTTGGTTGGTTATGGTCCTGCTTACATTTGTTGTTTCTCTTGGAGTCGATTAAGCTTTGGTTGCTGGTGCTATGTTTCTTGCTTCTATTACTGCTGTTGTTGTAACTGAGATACTGAGAGCAGGACAGAAGGTCACTGGTAAAAACTACTAAAACATCATGCTTCAGTCTCCTTTCTAGCACAAAAGCACTCATTTGTGTGATGTGCATCAAGTGCATTTCTTTCAGAATGATCTTCTCCGGGGTTTCATTTTTGACGAGAAAATGGAATCGGAAACTATATCCCTTCTGCAGAACGAGGAATTATTATTCTTTGCTAGACTTTCCCCACAACTAACAAAGACTACTTCCAGTAAAACATTCCTTACCTTTACTTTCAGCATTTGCGGCACCTCACAAATGGAGCTTAATTTGTAAATTACGTAGAGGTGAGAAGAGTATACATTTTTTTGCATCATCTTCATGTAGTAATCGCATTTTCATTTAAGCTTTCCATTTCTCTCATTTGTCACATAATTCGCATCTCCAGTTTTGGCTTACACGCCACCATTCACTGTTCCCAGCCTACATTTCTCTCTACATAATGATCTTTCCCGTCAACTTGGGATGATTTTGAATTGCTAAAACTTTCTGAAATTAGAACAGTATCACATATGTAAAGTTGTTTATTTATTTTATCTCATTATTTTGTCAACAGCATCGACGCGATAAACTGTGCCACTAACACCCTGAGAGATTAGAATACAGAAACTTAAGAGGAGGTAACTAAATAATTAATTGCATGTCGTCTGGCAGTATAGATATGATATTATGAAGTGTATGATTTTTAAGTTCGTTATTTGATTTGCATCTTAGTCTCCAAATTTAATTGATTAAGAAATATAGAAGTTATACCGGAGAGAATATAGATTCCAAATATCTGCATCTGTAACATTGATGTCACATTGACAATTTTTTTATTCATCTCTGGAGCATGCATATGTTATATTTCTGATAATGAACTGAAGAACTACTTGGGTAGAAATTGTCACATTATTGGCAAGGATAGTAGTATCATGAACGGTGACACAGTGTCAAACAGAAGCAGTGCATGTAGAAATATACGCACACATATGTAATTTATATATGTGTTATATTTATATGATTTGTACCTGTATGACATATACATGTATGTATGTATGAGTGTGTGTGTGTGTGCGTGTGGGTATGTGGGCCCGGGCGTACGTACAGATTAATTTAGTGAAGATAAGTTTTAGCTGAGAGGTGAGACTTAAACATACTTTAATAATATAGATGTATACATACTCGTACACAAACATTTACAAATGTCTATATATGTATATGTATGTATATATAAGTATGTATATGTGTGCGTGCATGTGGATGTGTGGGTGTTTCCAATAAAATATGTAAATATATACATATAATATTCATGTATAATATATACATACACATGTATAAAAATAGATAGATAGATAGATAGATAGATAGATAGATAGATAGATAGATAGATAGATAGACAGACAGATAGCTAAACAGACAGATAGACATGCAAACAGACAGACAGACGTACATACAGACAGGCTACCCTGCTACAATTGGCTAGCGAATCTCATTCAAATTTGACTCAACCGTCTTTAACATGTATTACGAACATACTGAATAAATTATCCTGAGTATTATTATATCAGAAGCAAACATGTGATTTCCAGAGCTTAAATGTTACTTGAACGATAAGAATTCCTCCTACAGAAACACGTGTTCCAATTCTGCATGTGGTCGACACCCAAAGGCAACGAATTTGCATGCATCAACCTTTAAATCTAGTAGTAAAAATGTGTTGTGCTGTTTGGATTTATTAATACTATACACAGACAATACAATGAGACATCCCATAAAATATGCTAATTATCCAAATCAGATTAACAACAATAAAAAGAGCAAGCACATATTACTTAAAATCTGAGAATAACGATATTTCTCTCTATGGTGATGTAGTAATGAGTGGAATTCATTTATACAATCCAAACGGAATATCTCATAAGTAGTGTACAATCAGCAAAATTTAGAATACTGCAATAATAATAGTAACACCAATAGTATTGAAATATAAAAATAAGGGTACAAAAATCACCTTTATGTAACTAAAATATTTCCTCAATTATAACCAACATTCAAGTCGCGACTGTTTGTGAGAAATGTTTATAAAAGTACAACATAAAAGTACGAATCACAAATGGACTTCCGAAAAGAAGACAATGCTAAATTTCGGAAGAGGAGATTTAAACTACACAAGACCCATGCAACCACTACATAATTTCTGTGACCCGCATTCGAAAATAGTAGGTCACAACGTGAAATTGAAATTGCTGTCATTCAGAATAAGTGCGACACTATCGTGCTATATATTAATACAATTTATTCTAATAGATGCATACGGCCAAAACTTGATGATGCAGTGACAATCTATTACAGCTAACCCATTGTTAGTTTCATACGTTATTTTATTGACCCTCAAAGGTTGAACGGTAAAGTTGACTTTGGCATGATTTGAACTTAATGAACCGCAGCAATCTCTACTCTAATGATTCTGCCTATCCAATGCCCCGAGGATCATATGTACTAATAGTAACTCACACATACATTCATACACTCACACACATACACATACACATATACACACACGTAGACACAGATACATTCAGTCAGGTATTCAAACACATATCTATATATGTATGTCGAAATGTTAGCGCTAAGCAGTATTTATGCATAAGCAGAATTTAGGTTAGTTGAAATATGTTTGTGATATATTTCAACTGCTAAAAGGCAAACACACTGCAGTTACCGTGGAGAATATCTCTCTTATGGTAAAAGGCGTGAAAACATCCGATTCTTTCAGTGTCGCCATCTATTAGGACTCCTAGACATCGATGTTTCAAGCTTCTTGACTCTTGTCAATGAGATGTGCCTAAGAGAAGCAACTCTGACCGAACTTAAACACAAAACCATAGCTTTATGTATAATCCAGGTAAAAACGTTAATTGATTTGCGCTACGGGACCGCACGATGAGGAAAATAACGAAATGTTAGCGCTAAGCAGTGTTTAGGCATAAGCAGAATTTAGATCAGCTGAAATATGCTTGTGGCATATATCAACCATAAGAGAGAGATATTCTCCATGGTAACTGCAGTTTGTTTGCCTTTTAACAGTTTAAGTTTGTCACAAACATATTTCAACTAACCTAAACTCTGATTATGCCTAAACACTGCTTAGCGCTAACATCTCGTTATTTTTCTCGATCGGGCTATCTACTAGCGCAAATCAGCCAACTGTGTTGACTGAATTACACATAGAGCTATGGCTTTATAAGTTCGTCCTGAGTTGCCTTTCTTAAGTACATTTCATTGACAAGCACCAAGAAGCTTGAAACATCGATGTCTGGGATTCCTGGTGGATGGCCACATTGAATGAACTAGGAGTTTTCACACCTTCTTTTACCACAACAGAGATATATTTTCCACGATAACAGTGTATTTGCCTTTTAGCAGTTGAAACATGTCTCAAACATATTTCAACTAAGCTAAATTCTTTATATATATATACTTGTATATATGGGTAACTACTTTACTTCTATGCATGTTTCATTACACGAATATACTGGTTTTATTGCGTTTTTGTTTTAGACTTTAAATTTCATCTAAAAGAATATACTCGACTTCTGTGTTGTTTCTTAGATACATGGTTAAGCTCAGGTGAGCCTCCTCTCTAAAGTACATTTTTTATATAATGTTAGCCAATAAGTTAGCATTCAGGTGTGAATTTGTTTATTGCGATCAAAGACTATTAAGTTTTTATGACAATATCCATCTGCGTTGTTTGTGTGTTAATTTTAACACTGTATTGCTACCTGACTATGTTGCCTGTATTGCTGCCTGTCTAACTTTTACTTTTGACGTACATACAAACACATATGTATGCACACATATATCTTTATTTTGTATTTTGTTTCAGTCATGTGACAACAGCAATGCTAGGGCAGCATTTTTGAAGGGTCTAGTCGAACAAATACGCACCATTACTTATTTTGCTGGCCTGGTACTCATTCTCTCGAAACGTTTCGCCGAACCTCTAGGTTACGGAGACATGCAAAAACAAGCATATGTGTGTGTGTGTGCGTGCGTGCGTGCGAGCGAGTGTGTGTATTCGACGTGTTTTATTCAGTTTCCTGATACTAATGGCCCTCATGAGATTTTAACCAACCCAACGCTAAATCAGAAAACACTTGCTCAAGGTGTCTCGTAGCGGGAACGAACCGAAAATCCTATACCTAAGAATCAGGCTTCTTAACCACTCGGCTACGCTTGTGCTTCTACATGTACATATATGAGCATATGCATACATAAATAACACATATGAACTTACAAACGTACACACGCTTATATTTCTATGCAAGGCGAATACACATGAAATTAAATTTCAAGATTAACTCAATTAAAGGCCAACATACCT
>NC_142940.1:42598600-42603600 GCF_046866305.1 Octopus bimaculoides
TTGGTGGATAAAATTTATTTAATTCTGTTCTGTGTTTCTTTCCTTGAACGAGTTGTCCATCATTCCAATAGTCTGACGTTTCAAAGAACTGCCACCCACTCCGCCAACCCTAACGGGATAGTTTCTTTCCCTGAATGTGAACATTGTATATATACCGTATACGAACTCCACACATATAAGATACGTTCTCACTTGACGAACTCTCACAGCACGCAAACATTAGAAGATCATTAGCGCCAATGATTTGTTGTTTTCTTTACGAGTGTTTTTCGTGAATTCCTGAGGTTTTTCGTGTTCCATCCAAAACGGAAACGAACACCATACCTCCATGCGAGTCGTTTCGGCTGCAGAGTTTCCTTTTTTGTACTCGTAAAGCATTATGTGCCTCAAATGCTCATTGGATACTTCCATGTTAGAAAGGGTTTTAATCAAAGAAATTTTAAAACTATTATTCTGTAAAATAATATTTAATTAGTTTAAATGTACACAAATGCATAAAAATAATTTTTAATTCTATTATACATTCTAAAATACTATTAAATTCCATTCAATTTTTAAAAAGGTAAGATCGGACAGAACATATGGGATGACCTGTTATCTTTGAAATAGTATATTTTCTTTGAGATATTCTTTATTTTGTTTTCATTGGATTTTGACGAAGAGCAAAAAACAGTGTATTAGTGCGTCTTTTAATGTGGTAAAGTTTTCTTCTTCTTCAGGTAGGCCTAACTGAAATGCCTTTCACAATGCCGCGCCTGCATTTCTGTTGCGGGTCCTAAAAGTCATAAGGACGATGACGTATAAGTGTTGGCGATTGCAACATTCCACTCGAACGAGACGCCTGCCCGTCGGGATCTTGTTCATTTACACCTGAGTGAAATGGAACAATCTGAAATAAAGTATTTTGCTCAAGAAGACAACGCAGGATTTGATCTGGTAATCGAAACTCCGATTCTGCAATCCTGACTGCAACACGCTAACCACTAGCGCATACGCCTTTACCGAGAAGAAATATGCATAGCATTTTATCAGTGTCTTTAACGATGTTGACAGTTCGGCCATTTTTCTAGCTATTGTTATAATGCTATTAATGATTTATTAGATTTTTTTCTCAAAAACATGGTGTAAATGTTATACAATCCTATGAGGTTTGGCTAGAAAGTTTAAGAGTAATATGTTACGTATCAGGGAGTTAGTGTAGACATAGTGCAACATAATAGATATACTGCCTAAAGTAAAAATAGATTTTTTTTTCTCAAGAGTATATGTGTTATATTTGTAAATATTCGATGATAAGTGAGAACGTATATAATAGAAACCGTAAAAACAAAAATAACCCAAATTGAACCAATATCTCCAGTTTAGAATATTATATTTTAACATTTCTGGTTTTCTTATTCTGTTTGATATTTATCACTTACGTAATCTCAATGCTTCTCCAGATAAATATCACTCAACAGTGTCTCTTGAGGTCGAGATGGAATCTTCCTTACTAACCAAATAAAACGTTAACTCATCTGACCTTTTATCGTTCGTCATATTTTTATGTATTTAAATTATCATCCTTCAAAGTTTAAAAACTTTTCACCACTCCAAAATTTATAAAAGTTGTTATTCAAAATTAAGTTTAAATAAATTTTAGTCTGCTGTTACAAAGAATTCATTTGAAATGATCAGCTTGTTTAGGAAGAATGAAATTTTATCAAAGAAATGACTAATGGCAATCCTAACAACCATCAACTAACTAAAATAACTTTCTGTATTTAGACATGATAGTTGAGGAAATGATTGTCCTTTTGCTAGATGGACTCCATCAACTGAAGAAAATTTGATTTGTATTTCAGTGGGCTGCCATTTACACAGAAAATGTCCGGGAAAATTTATACATGAAATATTTCTTCCTTGAATCTCACTGCTGTTATTGATTTATTGCTGCTTGCTATGAAAGAGAAATCAATAACTTGCAGTTATAAATGATTTCTTGAAATATTTGACTTTTCAAGGTCTAGGAGCAATTCAAACTTCCAATGAGCCAATTATAATAATCATTCAGTTAACTTATCGCTCAACTAGCATTTAACGATCGGTTCTATTTGCCCTAGAGTAGATGCAACAAGAGTTGATTTCTGAACAAGTTATATTACTGATATCTTATGTAACCATTCACCAATTTCCTCTCTCCTCTAGATTCCTGAAACTTACTGAAGCAGTCGCTCTTACAATCAATCAATTAATCTGTAGAAATAGATTGATTAATATTATTTCATATTATATGTTTTCAATCTTTGAATTTTTTTTCAATGAGGATGCTGAAATGAAACACCATCCTGGTCAACACCACCACCTGGCATCTTGGATGTCTTTAGAGAGTCCATTCAGTTGCAAACGTCCAGACTTAGACCCAAATTTTAGGATACCTTCTTTACTCCCCCTACCATTAGTCGAAGAAGACTTGTGAGGGGTCATTGATAGCTCTAACCTTATGAATGAAAGACTAATGTAACAGATACATTCACATATTTGGAAACGTTTTCACATAATGTTTTAAAAAATATTCTATCACATTGAACACGATTTCCAAATGTTAGATAATCAATAATTAATATTGTCCTTTCGCTGAATTTGCCAAGATATTGGGTTGTTGCCAAACAATGTGCATCTACAGTAAAATAACACACACACATATGTATGTGTGTGTGTATATATATATATATATATATATATATATACATATATATATATATATATATATGTGTGTGTGTGTGTGTGTGTGTGTGTATGTATGTATGTATAAATCACATTACCAAAGACTGTCATTACCCGCTGCAATTTTACAATATACATAAATCCAAATGAAATTCGAAAGTAAAATATCGTGTCAGAATATATTTAGTCTCAAGCTACAATTCAAATTTTCTCTCAATGGATTATCCACCAACATGACGTATATTTATTCCAAACCTTTGTCTACGCGATAACTAAATAATCAAATAATGTATTGTCCTGTATGCTTTATCGTCGGTAAATTTCCATTAATGCATTTACGTGTATCTTAAATGGTCAAAAATTTCGTATCGTTTTGAAAAGTATTTTTCCAGTTTATATTTTTATGTGCTTGACTTAACCGAAACTATAACTGCCTCGCAAAACGGTAGAATAATTTGATAATTGATGGTTCTAAACTAAGAATAAAAACCATTCATAAGTGAATATAAAAGTCAAAATTACGGAATATGTTTCGTTCCAGCGAATTCAAATAAATCATACAATGGATAATTTGATCAAACTCTTTGTCACAGGAGTATAATTCTCTACAAAATCACCAGAATGAATGAGCACATCATTAGCAATACTCCCTCTCAGCTGTGCGCTTGTACGCACGCGCACGCTTTCCAAATAGTAATGGTAAAAATGTGCACGCACAAGGTTATCACGACGAAATCTAAATTCCTCAACTGAAGAAACTTGTGCGACGGTTGCTATGTAAGATGGACCCTTACTTTGCTAAGGAGGGCAAAATGTGCACCCTAGTAACTTTCTGCGTAGTCATAGCAAAATGTTAGAGAATGCTTTGATTAACAATCGGTTTTCTTTTTTCTTTTTTCTTTTTCTTTTTTCTTTGTTAGAGCCAGCGAACTGATAGAATCGTTAGGATGACGAATAGAATTCATCGTAGTATTTGCTTCTAATCCCTGATCGCTGAGTTAAAATCTTTCTAGGACTGTAATTCCGTACTGCTGGGTGATTTATGATAGTTGTTCTGGTCTTTTCCATCTGATTTCAAATCTTATTATTGCTAACATAACTGGTAAAAGTATTTGTTACTTCAACATCACCAACTGGCATCTGTTGTGCCGTTTAGCTGAGCGTCCTTAATTAGTAGCAACTGAGACAGGTCTCCGACATGGAGACACCTTCCTGCCTACCCCCAAGCGTTCTAGGAGGCTCTGTAAAGTGCTATGGACAATTCATTCTTTCCTGACGAAAATGTATTTCAAATAAAACTTCATATTTCCTCTTGCGCTGCATTATTGACGCTGGGAGTTATGAAATTATAATTAATAAGATTAAAATTGTGTGTTCAGCTTTATTTGTAAAGAGGAATTAAAAGCAAAGCTTTCAAATTATTCAGTAAAAAGAAGCAATTTATATATTAGTTTACGAACATTATAAATAATGCTTTAACAATCACTTCAGCAAATAGCTTATGCTTATGCGTGTGTTTCCATTCTATCACATATTTAATATAGACATAGATAGAAAACATTCAAGCAAATATACACGTATGAATATACATGCTCACACACAAAACACACTCACTCACTCTGTCTCTCCGTTACATACACAAATGTAAACGTGTTAATAAACTGTAGGTAAACAACGTTTAATATTTTCTTAAGTTATTAAAATAATTTTCTATCCATTCAATTTAGAGAAAACGTTTAACCTGAATAGTTATGCAAATTCAGTTGAGGAAATATATATTCCTTTCGTGATTCACGTTGATTAAAAACGTTTTACTTGATAAATATTTATCTTTTGTTCTTATAAATGATTGCCTCGACTGCTTAATCTATGTATGTGTGATTTATTCTGCAAGTTAAGTGACCAAGATTTCTTCAATCGGCTTCTTAGAACTTATTTACCAAACTTACTTTATATTGATGTCGATTACGAACAAGCAGCATCTACTGCATATTTATAAGCTGTTTCCTTAGTAGAGCAGGCGAGCCCATGTACAAAATGTGACAAGTAAATAAAATCAGATTTATACATTTCAAGAATTTCCAAGTGAGTCTCAGTTGGAATACAAAAGAACGTTGAAATGTTTCTTTCTATCTTTTCAATTTAATACAAGAAATAATAATATATGTACATCACATCATTGGGGTGTACTTGTGTAAGTGCATATCTTCTTATCTTTGTCTCCTCTAGTATAAAATATACATTCAGATATGAGATATTCGTATATACCATAATAAATAATACAATTTAATGGC
>NC_142940.1:42608600-42643600 GCF_046866305.1 Octopus bimaculoides
GGGAATTCATTAACGCAGTTGAAACACTTTTCGCAATTGATGAAAATGCTTTCTGATTGATGTGTGACTTGGGTTGTTTTGTTAATTCTCAGATAGTTTGCTTTGGATTTTCTTCAACTACGGTTTTCAGAAACTCAATATTGACCGAATGTGATCGTTCAGGACCAGGTAAATCTGCGAGATAAAACCATTCCGAGCGAAACTACCTAAAAGCATCGTTGGCGTGGACACTTAAAATTTCATTTACATAGAGAGAACGAATGTTTGTTACCACTTTCTTTGCTGAAAAGTTATATTTGAATTCATACAACATGATGTGTTTCATATGAGACTAATATAATCTAAACTCATTTTAAAAGAGTAAAATCGATGCGAATTTAACCTCTGTAGTATAAGGTCTAATGCAAAGAAAGAAAAATATGCTTGGATGTAAAAGATTGGTGCTTATTTTACTGTAAGCACCCACGTTGATCTTGTAAAAAATGTTATAGGACTTTCTTTCCCGCATAATATAATTATTTAATGTTATTTTCAATGGTTATTTTGTCTTTAATTTCAAACAATATTTTAATTTTGATAGTTATTTTGGTTTTATCTTTTTAGGGGGCAGGTGATAAACTTATTTATTTTCAGAAAAATACGTTGAGAAATTATCAAATAACTTCTCCCGGAAATGTAGCCAAAAACAAGTAACTTGGATCGTTAAGAAAGATTTCTTGAAATTCACAGATATGAGTTGACAAATACAGAACAGTCTACACAGTTCTGATTTATTGAATGTATCTCTTTGGATCGAAAATGGGACATAAATATCTCATATTCAACACAAAAAATCAAAACTATAATGATGGTAATCGATCTCCGTCATTCGGAGATGAGATTCCAGTTCTTGGATCAAGCAAATTACTTCTTCCTGAATTAATGTGTAAGTGACTGTGTTTTCTACAAACATATGTACCCTTATTCTCTGGCAGAATCAGGGTGACATAGTGCACGGCAAGCCATTACCCCTTTTGAATTACGTGCACAATGCACCTAATTAATTTCTGTTCAGTTCCCGACCATCGGATTACACTCGTGAAGTACGTGGTGACCCGAGGCAAAAGAAAGTGACTTTGCCCAGAATGTCCCGGATTGGAATCGAATCCAGGATCTCGTCATTTGGTGAAGTGAACTGCTTAACCATTCAACCATAGTATGCCTAAAAAAAGCAGAAACATCTCCAATATTTAAGATTTAATTTTTATTGGAATGTATTATCGTAAATGCTTTTGAATATATGTGTGGTAGTGTGTATATCATGCAAGGCTTCAGGAATTTTTCTTTAACTTGTTTGAGGATAAAAGATCCGTTTTGATTGAAAATCTTTAGAAAATGCAAATTCTATCTTGTAGAGAATTTTAATCCTGATTGATTTGATTTTAAATCGCATCAATAATTACGTTGTTTATCGAACAGCATGTGTGAGATCAGCATTAAACTGCATGTTAGACCAGCATTCAGTACCTTCAGGAGATTTCGACAGAGTTGGAGTACTGTTCCGTATGCATAGCCATTCAGTCAACTGCCAATAAGAATATTGAATCTGAGCACACATTACTAGTCATTATTGATTCTATCAGCTCGCTGTCACCATGTAGGTGACAGCGAGCTGATAGAATCCCTAGCACGCCAGATAAAATGCTAAGCGGCATTCCGCCCGTCTTAATGTTCTGAGTTCAAATCCTGTTGAGGTCGAATTTGCCTTCCCTCTTTTTGGATCGATTATATAAGTACCGTTTAAGCACTGGGGTACATGAAATCGACTAGACCTCAACCCGAAACTTCAGGTCTTGTACCTATTGTAGAAACGGTTATTTAAAGCAAACAGCAAGTCATGTAATTTAATGTGTAGTAACCTACACACACTATAGCAATTCATATACAGTTTTAAAATATTTTAACTAACTACAATTAGATTATAATTTCAAATGTTGGTACAAGGCCAGCAATTTCAAGGGAGATGGTAAGTCGATGAGATCCACGCCAGTGTTCAAGTGGTACTTATTTCATCGACTCCAAAATGATGGAAGTTAAAGTTGACTTCGCCAAAATTTAAACTCAGAACGTAAAGATGCATGAAATTCCGTTAAGCATCCCCCCACTCCCGCGTGCTAACGGTTCTGCCAGTTCGCAGCCTACATTAACTATATTTGGTTTCAAATTTTAGCATAAGGCTAATTTTGGGGTATGATGTAAGTCGATTGACTGGTACTTATTTTATCGACTTCGAAATGATAAGAGGTAAAGACCTCCACTGCAGAATTTGAATTCAGACGAATGCCGGAAAGCATTTTGAGCGGTGTGCTAACGATTCTGCCATCACGCAGCCTTGTTGTAACTACACATTAATATCTAATATAGGGAGAAACTTACAAATGGTGTAGTGAATCGAATAATGCCTTACAATATTAGGATTGGCTCAACTAATTTCAAGTTTGATTATAATTACTTTAATTGACAGCCCTCAGGTTTAGGTGTAAAGCTAAATCACGATCTGCTTCATCGTAGTTCAACCCTTATGGAGCAGGCTCATCATCACAAACATTTCAGTTGTGACTATCTCTTCTTTTTAAAGATTTGTATGACAATATTTTATAATAGTTTCTCTCTCCTATTCAAGAAGGTGCGGCGTGATTTATAGATTTGGCTACCATTTTTCGCAGTTTCAGCGACTAAGTACATGCTCTCTCGCCTAAGTCACAGTAATGTATTATGGCTGATTTATTGAGGTTTTGTGTATTTAAAAAGAAAATGGCTATTAGTATTTATAGTTGAACGTTTTAAAAATTAAATTACTACAATGGATTTTTGTCTGGTATGTCTTTGTTTCGCGAACGTGTTTACGAATATAAATATCTATCGAAGTGAAAAGAGCTGGTGTTGTGTTAAATCTAATAAATCCACTTTTATTACAACTTCTCTACTGAGTAGTTGCCCTAAAAAGAACTAAAAATCGTCAAGACCCATTGAAAATACTTATTGCAACAAGAATTGTAGTTGCATGAATGCAAACTATAATTTAGAGAATTTCAGCATACTCATTCAGCAAACAATCTCTTGCTTGATATACAACAATATATTACATTATTTTCAATCATTATTTAGAAGAAGATAAAAAAAACTCATGAGATTCTTTCAGATAATTTGCTTATTTATCAAGGTGTATCTAATAAACTATTTACTTAGATAACAGGAAATGGAGACTGTGCACGTATGAGGGCTGAAAACAAGTTATTGACTTTACTTTACAGAATACCTTGTTAAGGAATGATTGTGCACAAAAACTGCCATCATTCTATGCCAAATTTAATTCTCTAATCTTTGTCAACATTCACAGGTTAACAGCAGGTTGCTTACAATTTGTAGAGATGGTTTGCAAGAATTTACTGTCTTCATTTGTGTGAGATGTTGAAGTCAGAGATAAAAGTGATAAATTAAAATAGAGGAAATACTTGTAAGCAAGAGATGAGAAACTATCTATTTGATACATCAGCGTTGACATTAAAGCAGGGAATAATAATTTCTTCTATTTGAAGAGAAACATCAGTGTGCACTATAACTACAATTACTGAGAATTTTATTCGCTTCAGTAGACACTAAGATGACAATTTACTTCTTTTTGCACAGCACTCGTGATTCATTTCACAGACAAGAATAGATCATATAGTAGCTTGGAAGACGCTGTGTAAACATTACGGGGGAAAGTACGAAAGAAAATTTGATTAGAGAAGAAATGCGAACACAATGAAACGCCAAATTGCGACTGAAGCAATGTGATCAAACTCTATTAGTAAATTGCGCAAACACAGTAAAAGAAGAAAAATAATTGTTTGTGAGGAGAACCTTTCATATGAGGAAATTTCGAAAAAGTAGATTGTTAAAATGGAACTAGTCGGGAAGAGCTAACAATACCGAATTGATGGAAATATCTAAATAACAGTAAAATCAAGTTGTTAAAAATACCTCTTTCTTTTGATTGTCTACTGTGTTTCAAATAAAGGGCCTTTTGAATGAAAGGCTTGCGAATTAGCAGTCTGATATTGCTTTGAGCTGTTAAATAGTGGTTACTTGAGAGATGATTTCAATTTCAGTATATATATGTGGGTGTGAGTGTGTTGCGTAAATTAAATAAAGCTTGGCAGAAGTTCGAAAAAGCGATATCTATGATTTAAATAAAAGTTACTTTCTTCGAAAGATTCAAAGAGGTCAGGATGTTCGTGAAGGGAAATTTTAGGGAATTATTGTAATATGTGAAAACAAAAAGATACACTAGCATGGATGTGTGGCTAGGAATTTTGTTTTGCAATTAAGTAGTTTTGAGTTCTGCTCCACATTGAGGTGTGTTCTACAGGGTGTCCACAAAGTCCGGCTACATGGAGTAAATAAAATCATAACATAAACAATTAAATATAAGACATAATAATTTCTTAAAGTATGTGTTAATTCCCATGTGGGTACATGGAGTAAATAAAATCATAACATAAACAATTATATATAGGAAATAATAATTTCTTAAATTATGTGTTAATCTCCATGTACCCAGACTTTGTGGACACCCTGTACAACTATTGCCACGGACCAACTAAAAGCTTGTGAGAGGATTTTGTAAATGAATACAGCCGACTCCCTTTGTCATATATATATCTATGTGAGTGTGTGTGTCGTTGCGTTGACGTTTTTCCTTTACCACTTGGCAACTGGTATTTGTTTGTAGTCTGGTAATGTGCCTATTACTTAGTGTTTTTGGCAAAAACGAACCGCTAAAATACGTACCAGACTTAAAAATAAATACCGAGGGCGATTTCATCAGCTAAATCTTCCAAGGTGGTGCTCCATAATGGCCGCAGCCAAATACCTAATGCAAATAAAAGAATAAACGAATAAAGGAAAATGTAGTCGAAAACAAGTCTAAATTTGTTCAGTAGTCTGACATGTCTGTTCACTGATCTAAACAAACTATTAGAAAATGACAGAACAGACAATATCTTAAAAGATCTTATCATTCCTCTGATTAAAAAAAAGACGGAGTTTTCAACCTTCAAAGAACTAAACAGGAACATTTATTTTTCTAAATCACTCAAGAAAATTAAAATCAACGTGAGAGCTAATAAACAGTAGGGGTTTTATAAAATAAACTCTAAGTAATAATAGTAGAGCCAGTTGAAGGCGGTGAGCTGGTAGAATCGTTAGTACGCCAGGGAAAATGATTGGCAGCATTTCGTCTGTGCTCTCATTCTGAGTTCAAACACTGACGAGGTCGGCTTTGCCTTTCATCCTTTTCGAGGTGGAGGGCACTTAAAATAAGTACCAGTTGAGTACTGGGGTCGATCTACTCGACTCGTCACCTACCTCGAAGTTGCTGGACTTGTACCCAAAATTTACACCAATTTTAGTTCACCCAGTAATCACGTGTGAGCTATCTGAGTGTTTATAGTTTGATAAGAGTAACTTGTACCATGCTTTCTCTGTTTTAATGCGTGCATATTGTTGCAATTAGACATAATGATCAGCTTGGGCATTCCACAATTGACCCAGCAGAACACCCACGATATGATAGTTGGAGAGAGAACACCAGCAAGCGACTGGTATTCATGTTCAGCTGAATAGGAGGGAAGAACGGAAAATGAAGTGCGTTGCTCAAGAATAGAGCGATACAGCTCAGTGCAGGAACTGAACCGAAGAACTTATGATCACGTGCTTTCACACGTAATAGCAATATGCTAATTAGATATGCTAAAGTTTCAACGAAAATAAATTAAATCAATATTTTAACTAAAGTCCAACTCACCCTTTTTCTTTTCGTTAGTTTATTCAACTTAAATCTAAGACAGCGAATTGGCTGAATCGTTCGAGCGTTGGATAGAATCTTCTGCCTCTCCACTCTGTGCCAGGCGGCACATTAAACCTCTCCCTCCATCTCTTCCCCTCTCTTTCTCCATCCCACTCACTCTCCCCATGCTGTCGATGGTTGCAGTTTGTACCTTGTTCTACATTCTCGATATCAACAGTTCTTCGGGTGTTTTTGTGTCTTCTGCTCTTTCTCCTTCCTTCAGTGGCGGATATCATGGTTGCCATCCTTTCGGTTTTCACTCAAAAACCTCATGATTCCTTCTTTTTTCAGGCTAGGATCCATTGCCTTTCCAACGTAGTGTCGGTTCTTCTGAGTATTTAAATTTCCTGTACACAGAAGGTTTTTCAAGATCAGGTAATTAACCCAATGCTAAAACTTCAAAACCTGGAAAAAAAGAGTTACCTTTCTGTCCAGGGATTCTCTTCCTTAGACTTTCGCTACCCATGCTCACGAGAACCATCTATTAGGGAATTAAAATTGAAGTTTCCTCCTCCTATGGCGGTTCATGTCTCCGAGCTCCACCAGTTAACTCCTCCCAAAAGGAAATGTCAAGAACTAGTCTTCATATCACACCGGTCTTTCACCCCACTTCTGCGTTAATCACAGCTGAAGTCACTTACAACCTGCCTTTTGTCTAGAGGAAACTCCTGTATTAATGTGACGTGGAGATACGACAATGGAGTTCACCGTCTTTTAGAAGCACCATGAGCACTGTAAGCTGCGGCAGCTCTTAACAGGGAATTGATAGAATACTTTATTTGCTCTGGTACCTGGATTTCAAATCTCTTCCTTTTCAGACTCAAGAAATAAAACGCCAAGCACTAATATTAAGTTTACCTCTCTCTCTATCTCTCTCACTCACACTCTCTCGCTCTCTCTCACTCACTCTCTCTCTCTCTCTCACACTCTCTCTCTCTCACTCACTCTCTCTCTTTCTCTTTGTCTGTGTCTGTCTGTCTATCTGTCTCTCTCTCTTTCTATCACTACGTAAGGAGAGCATCAAGGATATATTCCTGTTGTGCCCTTGGTAAATCTTTCGCCACCACACTATAAACAACGAAATTAGAAACAAAATATAAAGCAACTCTTACAACTGAAACTATTTTTACTTTGAAATATGGATGACTACCCGTAAGAACTAAAGTCAAAAGCTTCTGTCATAATCGTGTGCACTTTCTATTTTTGAAGATATATGTGCTTATAACAAGATGGTATCCTTAATCACTTTTTCATCTGATTTCAATTTCTTTCCTTTTCTGACGAAAATTCAATCGTTACCATAGTTAGGATAAGTATGGCTTATGTTAAAACCCTATTTTTAGTGTGAATTCTGCCAATTATATATGGAAAGGACAAGCTAAAGAAAGGCTTCTTTTATTTTCGTAACGTTGTCCAGTTATTAATCAATACTGAAAATAAACTCCATTTCAGTGGTTCGTCATTTCTATTGCTTCCTATAACTTAACTGTACGTTTGGTGATTTGATTGCTTCACTTAAAGGGTTGTAGTTTTACACAAACAGATAGAGAATTCAACTACAGGAAAATTTTTATCCTTGGATATAATACTTAACGGGTAATAACTTATAGAAATACTGTTACATATAAATGGAATAAGGTCATTTGCTTATATGCATTTGCAAATGAAATTACGTTCATTAAGATGCTTTTTGAGCATCATTAGAATCAGTGAGGCAATACCTGTGCGGAGTTTAGGATTTGTATAGTTAATACAAAGTGACTGAAAGGTTGATTATTTTACTTCGCTGCCCGTTTGGTGTACATAACAAATGAAAACCTGCAGCTTACTGCTAATTCTTCAGACAATTATGATCCTATGAAAATATATTAGAATAACTACGTAATATGTAAATAAGCAGTAATTGTTTCCAGAAATGTTCTCATAAACACAGACAAATTTGGTTGCAATAATGAAGAATTTTTTAACCTCGATTTGGAACCACCAAGTTTCGTAGCCAGTCCCACTGCGTAATACCTTAGGGCAATTTTTTCTACTATAATCCGAGGCAAACCAATGCTTTGTGAGTGAATTTGGAAGACCGAAACGATGAGAAAGCGTGTATCATGTTCCAGCTTAGCCGCAGTTCAATGGCCCAAGCAGACAAAAGATATAGTGACAATTCCGAAAAACTTTGGTCTTGAATAAATGAATTTTATCAAGAGAAATGACTGATTCCTGGTTATCTAATCTACTCACAAACACTGTTACTGCCGGTGTTGGCTTTGAGTATAATGATAGTAACAGCAATAATGAGACATTCTCACAACGTAGGTAGCGTTTTTTGTGTATTTGTAGATTATATCAGTAACACATATCTTCACTTATAGTCTATTTTAGCAATACGAAAACTTTATATTCCGATGCGTCCTGAAATAGTGCACTTTATGACACATTGTTGCAGTCTATTCAACAATACATTTTTGCTACAGCTCTCTTTACCTCCAACTGAGTCACCATTAAGCTGGTACTTCATCAGTCATATAAAATGGTGTAACTTAATATCTCTCCCTGGATATTCAGCTGCGTGAAAGCTAGGCGTATCGCGTGGGTGGCAAAATCTGTATAAGCATATAAACCAATTAAGGAATGCATGGTACAAGCTATGGGGGCAAACACGCTTCTGAATGAAGACTGGCTGAACTGTAAAACTTGGGCGAATATGAATGCAAAGTAAACAGAGCGATAATACAACGTTTTCTGAAGGTAACAACATCATAAAAAATAAAGATTTCTTCTACTGCGGGCACAAATCCTGAAGTTTAGTGGGAAAGGTCCAGTCGATTACATTGACCCCGGTGCTTGACTGTTACTTATTTTATCCGACCCGAAGGGATGAAAGCAAAGTCGACCTCGGCAGAATTTGACCTCGGCAAAGCGTTAAAACGGACGTAATGCCGCTAAGCATTTTTTCTGACGTGTTAATGGTTGTGCCACCTCACGCCCCTAGCAATTATGATGAAATCGCATTGTTTTATTTTACCGCGATGTTTACTGCGATGTATTACAAAAGGGGTTACAAATAAATGTCGGGATGTACATGCGTATTAATACATAAACGTGGTGGAGGTCAAGGATGTTATATAATATAATAAAACTTATGAACATATCTATAAATTTACAGAAATATGTAAATGAATATATTCTTACTCTTTCGAGTAAATATTTCAGTCTTGGTGGTCGTGCGGACAGAATGTTGGCTGGTGGGGGGGGGGGGTTACCCAGAATATAGCCGTAGTTTTCAGGAATACTCTTTTACTCTTTTACTTGTTTCAGTCATTTGACTGCGGCCATGCTGGAGCACCGCCTTTAGTCGAGCAAATCGACCCCAGGACTTATTCTTTGTAAGCCTAGTACTTATTCTATCGGTCTCTTTTGCCGAACCGCTTTGTTACGGGGACTAAACACACCAGCATCAATTGTCAAGCATATATACGACGGGCTTCTTTCAGTTTCCGTCTACTAAATCCACTCACAAGGCTTTGGTCGGCCCGAGGCTATAGTAGAAGACACTTGCCCAAGGTGCCACGCAGTGGGACTGAACCCGGAACCATGTGGTTGGTAAGCAAGCTACTTACCACGCAGCCACTCCTGGTTATTAGAAATTCTGGAATAGGTTGTTTGAAATACAGTGTCCATACATATGTCACCCTAACATATGTTATACCTTATCACTTATGCCCTAGTTACTTTCATGTAATGTCCCACAAATGAAACATTAATACAAGAAGTAACATCGCTAACAATTCTCATCACCGTGATCCTCATTGTCCAATACAGTAAAGCTTTTGTTTAAAGGATTGTGCGTATGTGTGTGTGTGTGGTGCATCAGTGTTGCCTGATTTCTTGTATCGTCGTCACATTTGAATGCAAGGATCTCACTCTTACCCGAATAATAAAGGAACACGCTTCCATACATTACATAATTATTCCCTTTAGAGCAACTGGAAACCTTGTGCTTCCTTCACGAATCAATTGTGTCTCTTTATTCTTTACTCATCTTGAGATAAATCTAGCAGGTAAGGTTACACTCACTTTAATCACATTTTACTGCCAAGTTAGTTTCTACGACAGCTGCAAAGTGTCAAATATTTAATTTTGGGTAGAAACCCTTGCTAAAACGTCGTTATTGTTATTACTGTAGTTGTTCTTATCGTTTGTGGTACTGGTTGTGTGTAGTGTTGGTGATAGAGGCAGGGCTGTTTCTGATGCTGGTGATACATTTTCATGTTGTGTAAATAAGCGATTTGGGGTGTCATATTATAACTCTTCTTGATTGTTTTATTGCCATATTCTTCCGTTTATACATACTCACACCATACATATATGTATATGTATATATGTATGTGTATATATATGCAGGTATATATGTATGTGTATATATATGCATGTATATATTATTATTATTATTATTAGTAGTAGTAGTAATAGTAGTAGTAGTAGTAGTAGTAGTAGTAGTAGTAGTAGTAGTAGTAGTAGTAGTAACATGTTATATTTAATATCTATTCCTTACTGGAAATTTTCCTCTATTCGAAATCAATTACATCATATTCCATAACGTGATAACAAAATTATATTTGCATAAAGAATAAACTCAATCATCCGTCTCTTCTACACATCGACATCTGAACGTCGGCTCCCATCAAAAGCTATGATTTCTAAACACATGACCAGTAGGAGTAAACAGTCACACGGGACTTGATCGGTACTTCATTCTATAAGCTCAGAAAGCACGAAATGAAAAGTCAACCTCCAGCAGGATTTAAATTCAGAACTTAAAAGTACTGAAACAATGACAGTCTTGTATTTTTAGCAACGCATTAATGGTTCAGCGATGCCTGTGTTATCGAGATGTGGTATGAATGTGTATAATACATTAAACAAATAATTTTATCTTTATATTCTTACTCGTTTCAGTCGTTGAACTGCGGTCACGCTGGAGTAGCGTGGAACAGATCGACTCGAGTGCATATTTTTTAAAGCTTAGTTGTCATATTTTCGGCCTCTTTTGCCGAACGGCTAAGTTACGGGGACGTAAACGGATCAACACCGGTTGTCAAGCGTTGCAGAAGGAACAAAGACACAAAGATACACGCGAGCGGGCGCTCACATACACACGGATACACATATGCACATGCACAGACACACATACACACGCACACACACATATATATATATATTTATCTATTTATATCTGACGGGCTTCCACTGAGTTTTTATCAACCATGTTCACAAAATTAGTCACAAGGTGTTGAAGAGCAGTCAGTGGTTATAGTAGAAGACAAGGGCCGAAGGTGCCCGCTCAATGGGAATGAACCTGAAACAACATGATTGCAAATAGAGCATCTTAACCGCACGGATACTTTTCATCGATGCGCTATACCTGACCGATTGATCAATATTCAGAGACAGGTAATATTGCTATGTACGTGTATCTTATAAATTCAATGGAATAACATTTGATATTATAATTCAAATTACACTGTTTGATTTCATATGTATGAATTGTGTCTGTTGTTTGTCATCGTGTGTAAATATAAACTAAATCTTTAGAGAAAATACTTGTGATATCACTTTTCGGTTTGTTTTTCTGTTATTAACAGCTTCACCTCTAGTACTAACCCGACTACGATTCATAATCTTGTCTTCGAAATTCCTCGAAGCTATTTCATAATTTAAAAAATAAAAATAAAGAACAGAACTACTCTTCGAAATTGAAACCAACTTTTATACGTCATTAAAATTCGAAGTGTCATAATTCTCCTACTTCATTTTCCTGAAACCTCTCAGCTGGTAGCATTCGTTGCATAGAATTATCATTAATGTTGTATTGAATTACCATATAGAGGATGGTTTGCATGCCGAAGCTAACCGGGATCAGCTAAATCAGAATTTTAAAATCGATATCACAATTCTATGACTGTCGTGGTTTGTGTATGTATTTTTTTTATTACTTTTATTGTAAGGTGGCGATCTGGCAGAACCGTTACAGTAATCGGGATGAAAAAAAAAAAAGCTGCTCCGTAGCATTTCAAGTCGTTACAATCTGAATTCAAATTCCACCGGAATCAACTCTGGCTTTCATCCCTACACTGTCGATAAAATGTAGCATCAGTCAAGTGCTAGAGTCGATAGTATTGACTAACGCAGCCTCCCCACCTTAACCCCCCAACCGCCGCCGCTAAAATTGCTGACTTTGCAAAAAATCTGAAAGAAAGCTGAGAGAATCATTAGACAACCGCACAAAATACTCAGAGGTGATTCTTCTGAGTTCAAACTGTGGCGGGGTCAATGGTGCTTTTCATCCTTTCGATAATATACGTACCTGTTGGGCATGATTCTCGATGTAATCAACTGATCAGTTGTCGCTAAAAAATTGCTCGCTTTGTACCACAGTGTGAAGCAAATATTTTTTATTTTAATGATGTTTGGTTGGACTATGCCTATGCTGTAGTAACTTATTCTATTTTTTTTTTTACACAATCAAATAGCCCCTGTAATTATTTTAGATTAGTACCCAACTTATCGATCTCTCCTTGTTGCATCACTCTATAACGCCTACACATAAAGTGAAGTAACGCATGACACCAGCTTTTAGAAGCAGACACACACACACACAGAAACAGGCAGACATTCTAACATATACATATACATATATATATATATATACATATATATATATATATATATGTGTGTGTGTGTGTGTGTGTGTGTGTGTGTGTGTGTGTGTGTGTGTGTGTGTGTGAGTGTGTGTGTATATATATATATGTATATATATATATATATTACTCGTTTTTTTACTTGTTTCAGTCATTTGACTGCGGCCATGCTGGAGCACCACCTTTCGTCGAGCAAATTGACCCCAAGACTTATTCTTTGTAAGCCTAGTACTTATTCTATCGTCTCCTTTGCCGAAGCGCTAAGTTACGGGGACGTATACACACCACCATCGGTTGTCAAGCGATGTTGCGGGGACAAACACAGACACACAAACATATACACACACATACATATATATATATACACATATATATATATATATATATATATATATATATATATATATATATATATATATATATATATATACATATACATATACATATATATATATATATATATATATATATATATATATATATATATATATATATATATATATATATATATATATATATATATACAACGACGGACTTCTTTCAGCTGCCGTCTACCAAATCCACCCGCATGGCTTTGGTCGGCCTGTGGCTATAATACAAGACACTTGTCCAGGGTGCCACGCGCAGTGGGACTGAATCCGGAACTATGTGGTTGGGTAGCAAGCTTCTTACCGCACAGCTACGACTCCGCCTATGGTAAGGCAAAAAACTGAATCCTGCAGCCACATACTGGCCTTCAGGGAGCAACCGTTTTCAACCGAGTTTTAACCAGCATCCAGTAGCTTCACATAGCTGTGTGAATTGACCCTAAGTTTTTGTTTAAAGATGTGGGGCAGCATGATGTCACCTTCACTGAAGACTCTCACTCGAAGACAACCAAAGTTTCAAGGAACTTGGTTTTCATGATATGTGAGACATCACATGGATTGTATGCAGACTATCTGTTGCTCTCAGTGCTATAAAATTAGTCCTGGTAGAAGTTGTTTTCATGAGAAGGAACAAATCATGCATGGCTCAACAAGATGACTCAGCTTGTTTAGGAGCTTCTCCTTGTCCATAGCCATCAGAATTTTCCTTTGCACCTTTGTACGAGTGGTAGCGATGATCCACATTCAAGAGCAACTCCATTGTGTCAAAGCCCGGATTCCCTTGCTCAAATCGTCCATCACCTTGTTCTGCAGTTATTGTAAGAACTCCGATGTGCAGAGGCAATCAGAACACCTGTTGAGATTTCTTGACTGACGACGGCATCTTAGTCTCCATTGCAGCTGTCCATGTCACAGACTCCACAAGGTTCAAGGAGGACTGAGCGGCAGTAATTATGTCGTCATTTTTATACCCGGTGCGAATCATCATGATAGAGGTAATTGTTTTTTCAATGATCAAGATGGCCGTCAGTCCTCCAAGTCAGCTAACGTTTCCGCAAGTACAACTTTAATCTCTCGAACGCTGTTGAATCTTCACCAATTCGTCAAACTGTTTCTAAATAACTGTCATGTCACGACATAAATCGCCAAATCTAACTGGGACATCTTGTAGATATTAATATTATATTGCTTTCAAATTTTGGCTCAAAGCCAGCAATTTTGAGGGAGTGAGTACTCAAGTGATACACATTTTATTGATCCAGAAAGGAATGAAAGGGACAGATGACCTGGGCAGTATTTCAACTCAGCACATAAATACTGACGAAATGCCTTTAAACATTTTGCCCAGCGTGTAAATGATTCTGCCTGCTAGCTGCTTTAACCTTAGATATTAATATTAATATTAACATTATATTATAGTATATCATATTATATTATATCATGTTTATTAATGATGAGTCAGCAGATGTCTCGTAATTAGCTCTACTAGCGTACTGCTGTTAACTAATGAGGTTAATTACGTGACTCATGTTCCCTTGTCATTCATTAATTAATGTTATACTCTGTACTTCTGTTCTCACCTAACGCTTTAGTCTGTACATGATATTCAGTCTTAATAAGTGGTTATTAGTGCCTCTGTGCCTAAGTGAAATCATAATTTATGTGTATGTGTGAGTGTTTATGCGGGTGAGTGTGTGTGTGTGTGTGTGTGTGTGTGTGTGTGTGTGTGTGTGTTTGCATGTAGATATATTTGTATGTAGAGATGTAATAAAAATGTGTCATCACCGTTTGGGTATTTCGAATTTAAAATTCGATTCCACTGCATTAAGTATGATAATGCTAACTTAACTTTTGTTCATCATGTAGAAGGCGTCTCTAAGTTACCAACATCGGTAATTTAGCTTGCTTTTTTTTTTCATGTGGATTTGATGACACTTTTGTATTAAGTTATGTACCTCAACTTGTAATTCATCAAGTACGGTGAAATTAGTCTGAGTACAACTAATATGATCGAAATATGTTCTGAGTAACATCCCGTAGTTATCTGAATATTGATATTATAAGTCATTAAAGTACATCTCTATTTTCCCTCGTCGCATTAAGTATTTCTAATTTGATTATTGATTGTTCTAGTCACTTAATATAGTTATCCGCATATAATATATATGTGTGTGTGTGTGTGTGTGTGTGTGTGTGTGTGTGCCTCTGTGCGCATGAGTGTGTGTTTGTGTAAGAGTGTGTGCGTGTGTGTGAGTGAGTGTGTGTGTGTGTGTACCGTCTCTTCAAACACCAACTCTCAACCCATTGCTACGATTCATTCCGTCTCAACCTTGCGTACACAGGGGACGTTCACATTCAACATCAAAACGTCTCATCAGACATACATTTAATCTATTAAAATACACTTGGGCAATGCACATTAGTTAACGACATTGTTAAACTTAACTCTTTCAGTGCATCCAATATACAGTCACTACTCATATCTAAGAATGTATCTTGTACATCACAATTTACATTTTTCGTTAGCAGTTAATTCTATACACATCTATTTTATTGCTTGGATTACAACCCCAACACTTACCTTTCACTTCATGGCTGTAAAATACGTCAGCTCCAAGAAATTGCTGACATTCTAAATTTGTGACCCGCAGGTTTAGGACGCTGCTACTGAAATATATATCAGTGATATCCAAGACCATATCCAAAAAACGTTCACACGACTGGTTGTCATAACATCTCTTATATACACGCCTTAATCAATGGCCCTAAGCATTCTCGCGCCTCGTCTCTTTCCGCTTTGGCTGGCCTCTGCTTAAAATTTCTCAACTCACTTCTTTCCCTTACTCCTCTTGCCACTCTTTATGCCCAACGTATCCTGCCCTCTCTAGTACCTATATTTAGCTCTTCTGCCTTAAGACATATTGATCTGAATCTGTCTTACTTTCAACATTTTAAACATAACTTTAGCAGAATCAATCTAAATACTCTGGAAGGCCATGGACCCTGCCCCTTCCTCGTGATCCAGACTAAAAACATGGTACTTTTAGTACTATACTGTATAATTCGCGCTACCGACAAATGTTCAAACTGAACAGCTGCACCATTGTCTTTAATATAGGATGACGTAAATGTGAATGAGAACTTTTTTTTCTTGAGTCTAAGATTCATAAGACCGTTTACCCGGTTTCCATAGCATGTAAGCGACCGAGATCACAATATTCTCTTAAACGGGATGTTGCGAGACAGCAATATTAAGAGGTACGTGAAAGTCAACCACATTAACCACAGTGCTTGACTGGCACTTAATTTTATCCATCACGAAAAGGATGAAAGGCAAACGTTGGCTTTGGTGGAATTTGAACTCAGAATGTAAAGAGCCGGAAGAAATACTGGTAAACATTTTGTTCGACGTGGTAAAGATTCACCACCGGCTCACCACCTCACACTAACTATATACATACATATATTCATATGGATGTGTGTGTACGTGTGTGTGTGTTTTTTTATTGCTTGTACAGACGGGAGAAAATTATTTAAACATTGAATAGGATGTATACATTTATCTGAAGCTAATAATTCCCTCAATTGTTACTCTGAGTTCTCCACATTTAAACATTCATACAGACGTCTGAGCGAATGAACGAACAAACAAACGAACGAATGCATAAAAAACGCTAATCTAGGAATAGCAACAATTGTGAATCATCAATTTGAAATAAATATATATTTGTCCATCAACGGTTTCTATGGAGTTACATTGCATAAATTGTAACGTTGTTATTTTGTATATGTCATTAGGACTCCGTGAAATCGATTCCCTGAATGACAGACGTAAAGTAATGAAATGTTAAGCTAACAGAAAAGAATTTGTATTCATCAATATCAAATATAGTTCGGAAGCTTTTCGCAATATATGTTCCAATTTATTTAGTTATAATTACACCAAGTGTTTGAATGGATAGCATCAACTAATTCCTGTTATTTGTTTTTCTTTGAGATATAATGTTTTATAATAGTAAATCTGAATGTGGTAACATAATGTTCTATAACAGTCAACAAACTTTGGTAGCTTAAATATCAAGCACCAAGAAGAAAGTAACTAACTTATTTAATAAATAAGTGAAAAATATATTCCAAGTTTGCCGCAGACAAAATATGTTGGGAAAAATTTCGTTTGTGGAGAAAGTATTTTTTTACTTTCATAATATGAATAATTAACTGAAGTTTCACGAAGGTTGTGAGGAGCTTCAGCATGACCGCATTCGCATGGTTGAAACGTATAACAGAATGGGGGATCACTCAGCTCGTCCGTCGATGAAAAGCGCGGCTATCCGCGTGAACTGATGCGAATTTCAGGATTCAGTGAACATCGACACCTCGAACGCACATTGCGGCCACGGGATCCCATCGTCCCAGGGCCACATCCGGTCGAGAGTTACTTCTAAGGCGGTGAGCTGCCAGAAACGCTAGCACGCCGGGCGAAACGCTTAGCTGTATTTCGTCTGCAGTTACGTTCTGAGTTCAAATTCCGCCGAGGTCGACTTACCTTTCATCCTTTCGGGGTCGATTAAATAAGTACCAGTTACGCACTGGGGTCGATGTAATCGACTTAATCCGTTTGTCTGTCCTTGTTTGTCCCCTCTGTGTGTAGCCCCTTGTGTGTAGTAAAGAAATAAGATATGAAACGTATAATAGAATAAGAGAATAAGGTTATTGTAATTGAAAGAAAGACATTCTACTCTGTTCAGAGAAGTTTAGAAGTTTGGGAGTAACGCTGGTACTGAAATCTGTGACTGACAAATACGATATGTTGCATGAAATGATGTTATTTCATAAGCAAATAACGCACCAGATAATATTTGATATGCAATGATATCTTGATATACAAATGTCATCTGACAATCAAATAACTTACTACAAACAACATTGTAACTCTTATTAAATAATCCCATTGGTGGCAAATTCATTACCAGTCGAACAACTTTCTCTTTCCTCGAAACCACAACTGCCAAGGTCCGTACACCACTTGAAAACAAATGGTAAAAGGGAGGGTAGAATGGCTTTAATGATACTAAAACTTTATGTATAAAAGTTGACAATAAAGTATAATTACTAAAAGATTCAAGTGAAATATGATGAAATATATAAGGACTGATAATTTGTCATCACGCGCGATTTTTAGGACATTGCAAACTGTTAAACTAGTACCTTTTATCCTGCTCAGAGTAAAAGAAAGCTTTTTATCAGTTATGGTAAATGAGATAACAATAAAAGAAGAAATAAAGCGAAATAATTTGAGGTGGTGATTAAAGAACCAATCAAAATATCAAAGTTAATAAAACTGCCAGTATGAGTCAAGGCATTTATCAATTATAAATTTATAGAGATAAAAATCATTTCATACAAGTAAAAAATGTGAGTAGATATTTCCCACAATGCAAGTGATGACTTATAAAGTAACAACGTTTACTTTAATGAAACACTGTTGAATGTGTATTTCAGAAGAATGTTGCCTTCTGCTCTGATCCATACCACATTAACGAAATCACCACGACTACGCAAGTGACCTAAATACATTAACTTCAGTTAAATACAAGCATATAATCAACAGCTCACTAGACATTCTTCGCATGAAAGATCTTGGTCATGGGTCCGTAATCAGCATGTGAATATTACCCAACAATTTACAGCAGAGTATTATTCCTTACATGGTGAGTACAAAATTGAAACCAGACGACTGAGCGTGTGGCATTAACCTTTGCACTACTGCAGAATGTCCTCATGTATGTATGTGTGTGCGTGTTTGTGTGTGTGTGTGTGTGTGTGTGTGTGTGTGTGTGTCTGTCTGTCTGTCTGTGTGTCTGTGTCTGTGTGTATCTGTGTGTCTGTGTGTGTGTGTATCTGTGTGTCTGTGTGTGTGTGTGTGTGTGTGTGTGTGTATGTGTGTATGTTTGAGTGTGTGTGTGTTTGTGTGTGCCTGTGTACGTGTGTGTTTGTGTGTGTAGTATGTCTCGGACAAAATTATAGAAATATAGAAATTGAATTATTGCTGAGTAAGAAAAATTTCGATTAATTATTTTCCCCATTTCCATTAATGGGGACCACCCCATCAAACTGTATCTTACTTTGTCACATAAACAATTATAATTCACTATAATTCTCATTAAAAATATTCATTAGCCATATCAGCTTTTTGTTCTCTTGTTATTTTACGTGTTTTATTTTCGGAGACTAATACTATTAAGTAAGACACTGCATTAATTTATTTCACAAAATTTCCGAGATTATTAAGTTTAGAAATTTTACTTTTTAATGTACGTTTTAATTAAAATTACACAAAATAATCTAATGTGTTGACGTTCCCAGCGTTCCTCTTTCATTAGCGAGGCTTAAACTTAAACATTTGCATTAATTCCTGCTGTTATATTTTAAAATTCCTACTGGCTTCTATAACTGTTTCACCCACGACATAAATCAGAAGAGGAAATTGTAGGTTAAACCACTGCAAACACACAAGTAACACATAAACACTCACACATACATTGGCATATATCCATATCTTTATATATGCATATATATATATATATATATATATATATATATATATATATATATATATATATATATATATATATATATATATATATACATATATATATAGACACACACACATACACGCATAAATATCTATATATGTGAGTGTGTGTGTCGTGTGTAATTGTGTATACATGTATATATGTATGTATATATATACACATATATGTATATACATATACACATATATATACATATATATATATATATATATATATATATATATATATATGTATATATATATATATATATATATAGAGAGAGAGAGAGAGAGAGAGAGAGTGAGAGAGAGAGAGTTGAATAAGAAATAGAAAGTCCTTGATAAAGTATTATATATTTGCCAAAAATTGTATAGAAAATGGCTTTTCTCATAATTTTTCCACTTTAGTAATTAGATATTTACAAGATATAACATGTTAGGTATCTGAACATGTAATTATTAAAGTGGAAAAATTATCAGAAACCCATTTCTATTCAGTTTTTAAAACACACACGCGCGCACACATGCACCGCACACGCACACATGCACCGCACACGCACAC
This sequence comes from Octopus bimaculoides, assembly GCF_046866305.1. Lineage (NCBI taxonomy): Eukaryota > Metazoa > Mollusca > Cephalopoda > Octopoda > Octopodidae > Octopus > Octopus bimaculoides. Next base: position 42,628,675 of record NC_142940.1, read on the forward strand.
ATACACAGGATAAAGACCCCTTTGGGTCATTAATGACCATGGGTTTGTACTCAGAAGGTTCCCCACCGTGGCACATGTCCAGGCAAGGTTGTTTATGGAAGACCAGTAAAAGCTTTCTTTTACTCTGAGCTGGAGATAAGCTACGAATTTCATTGCTTTCAACGTCATCAAAAAGGCGCGTTTTAACCTCAATATTACTTGGTTCTCTCTTTCTAAGTCTACCTAATATGCATGCTGATCTACATCGCTTTGTAGGAAGTCCAAGTATCTTCTAGCTTATAAGAAGATTCTGGGTCATGTAATATCATTAAAAAGTAGAGCAATGCATGCAACGCAAAGCATATTCCTCTTTGTGATAAGACCTGGCATTTTAGCTATTCAAGTCTCTAAGTATGTTTTGGGAAAGCATGCTTAGATACTTGAATTCATTCTTTTTTTTATTTTTAATCAGAACTTACTTTATACAGGAAAATACAATACTTGTGTGTGTGTGTGTGTGTGTGTGTGTGTGTGTGTTAGTGTAAATGTTTGTGTGTGTGCGCGTCTGTGTTTTAGCTTTAAGTTCTTATTCTGAAAGAGTCATTTCCGATGCCTTATAAGTTTCAATTCTGTAGTGATCCGACCGTACCCATGATCGTTTCTCACTTCTGTGGTTTTGCTATCTGCATTTTTCGGGGATGTGAGTTTTTCATAGTAGACTCTTCAACTCACTTGCCGTTTTCCCGGTAAGTAATCTTTGCTAGACCTTCCGGGAAAGGAAATGAGATGTTTTACATCGCATAGTTGACTTTTGTATTCTGTGATGTAATCATAGTCAAATTTGTATCTGTATAGAACATATATTTTTTTAAAATTTTGTTAAGACCAACTCAATTTGTTTACCTTTCCTTTTGTATTAAACCCATTTTAAATTGAAACTTCTGATAGCTTACATGTATAACATTCGAACTAGAATAACTATTGATTTATTTTTTTGATATATTATATTAAAACCATTTTCTCCAACTCTTTTCGGACAATTTCCTGGCAGAGATACTAATTCATCGGAACTTCTGAAGTTCAATATAATATTTTTTCCCCAAATGTGAATAATCGAGAGAGTTCGTCGGCTATTAACTCAAACAATGGATTTTGACAAATAAAGATATATTCAATCAACATCAAAATGATTTACAATAAAACATTATAAACGACGTATAAAAAATATTCCCTCATTACTCATAGCGGTAATAATACATTTGAGAACAGTGTCAGTAAATATATTTCAATGATTGATAGACATTATCTCTTGATAATAGACGAGAGGGTCTTTGAGAGAATCGAAATTGATAAATGAAAATATCATACGCTGGTCAGAATAAACAAACAAAACAATAATTATAATTGAAAATGAAAATAGATAAATGTCAAAGGGTTACTAAAGATTCAACTGGAGGAAAAAAAACAAAACAATCTTTCTTATATAAAACACAAAAAGGAGAGAACTATAAATTCAAACTGCTATATGTGTTGCTTTCTTTTTTGTTTCCTGATTACTCTGTAATACAATGAACTACAGTGGGTCTTTGCTTAAATTCCAGTGTAACAGCTTCGTGAGTTTACATACAATCCATCATATGTTTTATAGACATCGAGGAGCCACCAACTGCAAGTTCTTACATGTAATTTAGGGTAGAAAAAAATAGATTCTTCCCTCCGTATGAAGTCTACTTATAGATAGGTGTATTTCTCACTGCAGTATAGTCCTGTGCAAGTGACGCACAACATACATAATTCTTTAGAATAGTCAAATGCCATTTTAGTTGTTGATATATTTTACTCATGAGACAGCTATAAAGACGTCGTTCTTCGATCAGCTGACTATGTTGTTTCTTGAAGACGATGTCTCAAGTCCATTCCACATAACACTGCTGTTGTTTAAGTAGATAGAAATTATGAATCAAAAATGATATTCAGGAGATAGAAGTTAAAGCAAGTAAAGAATACATACGTTATTGAATAGTCGGCTAGAGTTATGGCTTGAGATAATATAAAGTTTATAGAATATTTTTGGCCTACAACTATACTTATTAAATATGGCAGAAATATTATGGAAATTTTGTTGGTATTTGGTGGTATCTATGTCGGAAATAAATATTTACTATCACACGAACAATGATATTTTTCACAGATTGTCAACATTTGATGGCATGTATATCGGAACTAAACATTTAATATCTAAATGCAAAACTATTTAGAATTTTTAACATTTGGTGGTATCTATGTCAGAAATATACATTTTAATATCTGTCTAACTACATTGTTGTTGAGAGTTGTTAACATTTGGTTGTTGCTATGTCGGAAATAAACATTTAATGTATGCATAACTACTAAGATATTCAGTGATTGTCAACGTTTGATGATATCTATGTGTGAAAAGCACATTTTCTTGTTAACATTTGATAGTATTCCTGTCGGGAACAAACAACTAATATATGTCGAACTGCAATGTTATAGAGAGAGAGACAGTCAGTAATTCGTGTTATCTTTCGTGGAAATAAATATTTCATTTATGCTTAACTACAATGTTATTCACAGACTGTCGACAATTGCTGGTATCTATATCGGGTATAAACATTTAATATATTTCCAAACTACAATGTTTTTATGACACGTTTGAAATTTGTTTAAAACAGTTTACTGGTGATTGTTGATATTTGAAACAGGAAAACCTAGGTTTCTCGACAGATTTTTTTTTTTTTCAGTAAAATTAATATTTATAAAGACATTATATCTTAGCAGAATATTTCATTATTAGGATATAGAATGTGTCAGCGACACAATGTTGTTGCTGCTTTTTTTATATAGATAAATAGATTAGACAGTTTCACTCAGAAAGCGTCGTACTTCTAGCTGATGGAATATAATTTAGGCTTCTGAGCTTCTGAAATACAATTTGCTTGCTATTACACATTAAATTAATATTGATTGAACGTGCATACAAAATAGGATAAATATTTAGTATCTGGAGACAATGAGAGTTCAGTAAATTAATGAGTAAGACTTTGCAATGATTAAAAATAATTATTCTTCCTTGTGTAAGATCAGGTGAAATTTATTTTCAATACTGAAGTCATATATGACGCATATGACAAATCTGTGCACCAGTTAACATACTCTCTATCCACACAGTGTTTGTTTCTCTATTCATCTACCCAGCAGCTAGTTAAAATGGAACAATAATCAAACTGCTAGTAAACGTAGTAACAGTAATTATGTCTTCTAGAAGTAGTAGCAAAAGTTGTTTCTGAAACAGACATAATACTAGGAAATTATATAATAAAAAAAGGTATAACAAAAGTAGAAAACTATTACATTCATGGTGCCAAGTTATCTGGATCGCCAATGGACGAATCAGCGTGTGTTGCTATTAGTAGAAGAGTGGGACTTTTAATACGTTTGTCAGAATAATTCTAAATATACAGTTCCTTTCCTTCAATATGTATCAAATCTTAAATGCTAAACTTTATATCCACAATTTAAATGGAATGTTTTCAACTTTTATTTTAGTGAATTATTACTCCTGTGGTGTTTAAATGATTATCCCATGTGATAAAAGCTATTAATCGTACTGGCGTTAGGGAGAGTAGATTGGGCAGAATTGTTAGAGTGATGGTCAAAATGACCTGTGGTGATTATTCTGGATCTTTTTGTTTTGAGTCTAAATCACACTGAAGTCAGTTATTCCTCCAAGTTCAATAAAGTAAACTGATTTTCAGAACCTAAGGATTTAATCGATAAAATTTCTTACCTACATTTTCTTTGTTATAAACAGTAATTTTTTATCTTAGAAAATGCATCCTGAAACATCATGAACCTCACTCATATACATATCCGTTAGTTTTCTTCTACAAAATCCACTCACAAGGCTTTGGTCTGCCCGAGGCTATAGTAGAAGACACATGCCCGAAGTGTCAGTCGGACTGATCCCGGAACCATGTGGCTGGGTACCAAGCTTTCTACAACTTAGCCACGCTTATGCCTTTAATTTATTATTCGTAGAGACATCATAAACGCTATGTAGATACCTCGTCAGAATTTTTAGTCAGAAGTTTTTGTTGTTAAAGTTAAGTACATCATCACAGATATTTATCGTAAAAAGAGCATAACAATATTGTACTCTTTGTTTACAGCGGAATATTGTTTACAGCGGAATATCAATTTCAGAAAATTTCCTTGCTTTCTCTGTTGAACCTCTTTTCGCTTTAATCACATCTTTGTAATAGATGTGAGCTAAAGTGTGATTTCTGGTAGTTACTTGAAGATCGAGTTAAACCTTTCAGTAAATAAATCAGATTATGGTATGTACGAGTGTGGGAGATATAGTAGGAAACAATTCTAGATAATTAACATTCACTTGGTGCGAAAATTATTACCAAAATAATTTAATCGTCCTTAGAATTTCTTCAGTGTTTTTTTAATCATATTTTGTTCTATATATATATATATTCTTACAAACAAACACACCTACATACATAAATGCACACATGCACACATAAATGCACGCAAAAGTATAGTTGTGTGTAGGTGTGTGTGTGTGTGTGTGTGTGTGTGTGTGTGTGTGTGTGTGTGTGTGTGTGTGTGTGTATGCGCCTTTACACGTGCATGTCCGTATATGGAAAATAAAAATAATGAATATATGCGTGTACATACCTCTATATATATATATATATGCGTGAACGTGTGTGTGTATATATACATATATATATATATATATATATATGTATATATATATATATATATATATACATATATATATATATATATATATATATATATATATATATATATATATATATATATATATATATGTATATGTATATATATATATGTATATGTATATATGGATGTACGTACGTATGCATGTATGTATTATGTATTATGTATGTATGTATGTATGTATGTATGAATAGAAAGCGATTTAATTAAATTCCTAGCAAATCTACGTCATAAATTGAAAATTTATTTCTAACAATGCAGAGAATAAATAATTCGTAGAAATAATAGGATGAAGGAAGACATATTTATAGTGATTTCATTTATATTTGCTTTTTTTATATTATTATTTCTGCAAAATGAAGTTTAGCAACTTCTTAGTTGATATGAGAGAGTCTCCTTTGTTGCTGCACACAATAGTTTACGTAGCTGTACACTTTTCCTTGCTTCTATTAGATACATCGTTTCTATATTGTTTGCCTTGTATGTGACTATATAAACGAGCAGTAAATTTTATAATTGCACAGAGTCTTCTATATCCGATATTGACTAAAAATCTGTGCACAAGATACATTTAAAGTATATACAGACTGTTAAATAGATACATGGCGAAAGAAAAAGCAGCTTATATTTGGATTCATGGGGTAACAATAGACAGCAGTCCCTTATATAAGTTGTACACGTATAGTTTTCATGCTGATGTCTAATCACCAACGTGAATATACAAACCTAGATTCTATTTATGGATAAAACAATACATACGTGGTGTATCGGTAGAGATTGGTTGAGGTAAACACTTGTATGTACGTGATCAGCATTTGAAGAATTGTGATTGTTATACTGATTTGGCCAACATTAAGCCCAGATACATGCTATTTTATTTACAAGTAGGCTCATTATACGTATTCTCTTACGTACAGAATGTGGTGGAGCTGAATTGAAAACAAAGTGACTGACAAAAGCGAGATTTTATTTTCTTTTTGTACTTTTTCCCTTAAGCTTTAATTTCGAAAGGATGAACAGCACCCATAATGATTATTAAGATTTTTTTGTCAGATTATATGTAACAGAGTGGACTCAGCCAGAGCTAACTATAGGCCATGTAGTGGCGGTAGATTGGAGATAAATTAAGCCTACCACCCACAAAATAGGTAACAGTCTCACTTAAGTTATAACTTTTATATCACTGAATATAATGTTCTTTCTTTTATATGTAGATTTCATTTAACTAACAAGTGTTCTCTAAGAATACCAACATCTTAATCATCATGTACTTCTTATAAGTCATCTACCTTAGAGAATACTGTGTACTGTGTAAGTCAATCTCACTATTCTTACAAATGTACTAAATATAATCACCATACAGTTTCTAAACAAAATGGTTAATGAGTTTATTGACATAAAATGGAACATTTATCCCTATTTAAACGTGAATGTTCTTTTAGAGCAAAATATACTGCGGTAGTTACCTTGAGAGGAACTGTCATTGGCTTTTAGTAGAAGATGCACTTTTGTTCACATCGCTAGTGGGCACTGTTAGAACAAACTATACTGCGATGCTTACGTGAGAGAAACTCTAATACTGGGTTTTGGTGCAACATGTTTTAATAAACATCCACGTGTAAGTGGGGCTAAATGTTACTTCTCGGTATTAATATTGCCCCTCTCTCTAATAAATAAATGGAACAGCCAGCAACTTAGCTGTTCTAGGACAAGGATAGTTCATAGCGAAAAAATATTTCACAAATACTTTATGTTCACATGCAGAAAACATCGTGTAATGTATATATATATATGTGTGTGTGTGTGTGTGTGTGTGTGTGTGTGTGTGTGTGTGTGTGTGTGTGTGTGTGTGTGTGTGTGTGTGTTTGTGTGTGTGTGCTTACATGCATATCTGTATGCAAAGAAAAGCAAAATAAACTCAGAAACCAGTAAGTTCTTAAACAAGATTAACCCTATATGTGTACGTGTGCGTGTGTTAGTGTGTCTAATATCCACAATCATATATGCAGTCATATATGCATATAGATATATATGTATACATACCTATATGTGAGCACGTGTGTTGTATTTTTTTGCCTCTAATTTAAGACAGCATAATTAGAAATGTATTATAAAAATTTATCGGATTTTTGTCCTCCGCACAAATGTAAGGGATGCGCAGATCTGGACAAACCGTCTCCTTCCGTTGTATCTGCAGTATATTATAATTTAGAAAACGTTGATTTTATTGGTTTCTATGTATTCTAATATTGTGTAGGAAGCTTAAGAGCAACGGCAAAACTAGATTAGTCTGTGATATATCTAATCTACTCTTATGAATCTGATGATTGTTTAAATCATAATGCGCTCGCTGACGATGATGATGATGATGGTGATGATGATGATGATGATGATGATGATGATGATGATGATAATGTCGGTGATGATGGTATGTGTGTGTGTTGTTTTTTGCAAAAGTGACAGATGAAATATTACGATATTGTTCATTTTTCTTTCTGCTTTTTGCTTTTTGTTTGTTTTATTTTTCATTCTCTTTTTTTTTTAACGCAATACTACATTCTATTCTATAATAATCTGGAAATGAAACATTGTTAGTGACGAAATGCATCATCATATAGGATAGTAAGGCGACGTGTAACGTAGTGCTTGGAAGGTTTCCAAAGTATTTACATTCCATATATTAGCTAGTTTAGTGCATCAAGGCTGAATGTTATGATATTTTTGTTCTAAGGAAGTTGTATCCTCTTTTTCATAGGAGCTGCCTCTTTATTTTGATTAACTTGGAAGTAGATAATACACCAGGATTTCGTCGGGTTTTTAAACCACTGCCACCATCACCACCATTTAAAGCAGTGCCGATGTTTTTTTTTTACAGACGTTTCAGGGTTGGTAGAAAGACAGGAAAATAAATTATTCTCATACAAGATCTAACTCGAATCTTTGCAAGGATCAGCTAGACGTACTTAAGGAACCTTACCAGTTTTGTGTCAATGTTACTGTAAATATGATGATTAACGGAGTTATAATTATCCTTTGCGCAGGAATGGCCGTGCGAGTAAGAAGCTCGCTTCGGAACGACGTGGTTTTAGGTTCAGTTACTCTGCGTGGCACATTTGGCAAGTGTCTTCTAGTATAGCCCTCTCACTACTATTGCTTTGTAAGTTTTTTGTAGATGGAAACTCAGTTGAAACCTGCTGTGTGTGTATAAATATAAATGTGTGTGTGTGTGTGTGTGTGTGTAAGTATGTTTGTGCATATGCATGTGTGTCTGTATGTTTGGAATTCCAGGGAACCGCTTAGCAACCACTGTTGGTTTCTTTCTCACCATAACTTAGCAGTTGAGTTTAATAGACCGATAAAATAAGTAGCAAATACCAAATTAAAAGCAAATAAAGTAAACACCGGGTCGAGCTGTTTGACTAAATTACTCTAAGTCAAACAAGCTAGTAGAAATGGCGGATAGTTTGTGTAGTAGAGAAAAGCTACTACAGCTGGGTCATTTACAATTCTTCTTCTTCGTTTTGTTGATGTAAGTGATGATTATTGCGGTGGCAAGAGTGAAGTATATTCTAGTGCTGCTGCTGTGTTGTGTTATAACTCGTGGAGAATGTTTATTTCTGGTAGCAGGTGAGGAAAATGAAATACGAAGACTTTCTTAATAGCTTTTGGTTAATTATGGCCGCACGTCTTCAGCCATGTTTGTCACAACAGAGATAAGGAGAAGAAGAAAAAGAAGAAGAAATAAGATGAATATACAAATAAAAGTGGGGCGGATTCAAAATGTACTATTACTACTGCAACAGCTGCCGATTGTTGTTTACCATGTTATTAAACTCCATTTTCGTCGTATTTGTATTGGGGCTGTTGTTGTTGTTGTTGTTGGTGGTGGTGGTGGTGGTGGTGGTCGAGTTGTTGTTGTTTTTGGTATTGGTGGAAAGGTTGTATGGTTGAAGGTTAGCGAAGGTGCATGTGCAATGATGTGTGAAAGTAATTGCCATGGTGCTTACGGTGACGATGACTGTGATGATGATCGGCAGCAGCATCCTCATGATCATCCTCGTCGTCGTCGTCATCATCATCATCATCATCATCATCATCATCGTCATGTTAAGGGTGGTAGTGATGGATGATCAGGATTATGATCATCATCATCATGGTTATAAAGGTGGTGAGCATGACAAGAAGGAGGACAGGGATCTCGGTGCTGGTAATGATGATGATGATGATGATGAGAAGGAGGAGGAGGAGGAGGAGGAGAGGAGGAGAATCAGGTGTAGTAGGAAAAGGATGATGAAGGAGAACAACAACAACGAGAAGAAGAAGAAGAAGAAGAAGAAGAAGAAGAAGAGGAATAAGAAGAAAAAGAAGAAGAGGAATAAGAAGAAAAAGAAGAAGAAGAGGAAGAAGAACAAGAAGAAGAGGAATAAGAAGAAAAAGAAGAAGAAGAGGAAGAAGAACAAGAAGAAGAGGAAGAAGAAGAAGAAGAAGAAGAAGAAGAAGAAGGGGAGCTTGTAGTTGGTGGTGATGATGGTCATGTTGCAGCTGCTGCTGCTGATGATGATGATGAAGATGATGATGATGATGATGATCATCATCATCATCATCATCATCATCATCATCATGGCGACGACAGCACGGAGGACGATAACGACACCGACGGTGATGAGTAATAACAGTGATGCGAGGAACGCTCTATCTTTAGTACGGCATTTAGAAGTGTTTATTATAGGCATTATACGATCATTACTTCCCTTCGAACTCCATCAAATGCCAAATGGGTGTAATAAGGCAAAAATATGACCTATAATAACTGTACATCATTAGTGTACAAGTTTTATGATTAATAGACCATGTTACTCACTAAAATATAGCTATCTCTTTCAAGTTACTGTTGTCAGAGGCTGACTTTCCATTCACGTCGACGCCACTTCCACCCGGCTCCCCCGTGAACTTGTTTTACAACTAGTTCGGAAATATAATGAAGAATAATTAGAGAAGTGGGAATATTTCTAATTCTTCGATATATGCATTTATTTATTGCTTTTACCCCTTGGTTTTTCTAATGCTGGACTTGCATTCCGGTTGTCCGGTCGGCAAGACGATCATCAATCATACTCAGTAAAGACAGTTTTAGGAGAACGTTGATTGATTTGCTTCGTTTGACTAGTTACGCAGCTGTTTTTTTCATGATTGGATAACATGGTTGGCGAGCGAACCCCAATTAAACCTATAGATTTTTTGTTTGAGAGAAAGAGAGAAAGACGGTGGGAAGGGGGGGAGATAAAGAGGGACAGAATTGTGAGAGAAATAGAGGGAATGAACAAGAGAAAGAAGAACACAATCTCGTGTAAGGCTAAAGGTGAAATCCGTAAGAGAGAAAGAGAAAAAAATAAGCGATGAGGAAAGGTAAATGATTAGGAAAAATGAAGGTGAATGAGAGATAGAGTGGGCGGGGGGAACAGAGAGAGAGAGAGAAAGAGAGGGTAGAGGTGAGAGAGAAAGGAGGAGAGAGAGAGAAGGAGGAAGAGGTGAAAGAGAAAAGAAGATGACGAAGAGTAAATACAAATTAATAGGGAGAAAGAGATGACAAACAGACAGAGAGAAATAGTTACTACCAGGGTTAAAGGTGAAACACCTGGAGAGAGGGGGAGTGAGAGAGAGACAAAGGAGAGAAAGAGATAGTGAAAGAAGAAGAGAGATGGGGAAAGAGAAGGGAGAGAGAGGACGAGTGAGGCTGAAAGAAGAAGAAGAGACGGGTGGGAGAAAGAAAGAGTGAGGAAGAAAAGGAGCAGGTGTAGACTTAAAACAAATTATTAAGGAAAGAGACAGAGGGGGACAGAGGAAGAGAGAGAGAGAGAGAGAGAGAGAGAGAGAGAGAGAGAGACAGACAGACATAGAGTGTGTGAGAGAGAGAGAGAGAGAGAAAGAGAGAGATAAATAACAGTATCTAAAAAGATAGATGGCGAAATGATGAATGAGAGAAAGAAAAAGAGAGAAAGAGGGAAAGCAGGAGAGAGAGAGAGAGAGAGAGAGAGAGAGTAATAAAGGCAGAGAAACACATAGGGAGAAGGAGAAAGCCAGAGAGAGAGAGAAAGAGGTGAGGCAGGGAGAATGTAAAGAATTCAAATGAAACAAGTATAAATAAAACAAAGGGAAGAGAAAAAAAAAACAATATAAAAAAGAAATGAGTATGAAAGGAAAAAAAACTTTATTGCTAATAATATGCAATAGTGTGTCAGTAGAAACAACATTATTATGGGTGGGGGGTCCGACAAGGTAGAGCATTAGTTCAGGTACTATTGATTTTTATATAGGATTGAAAGTAATAATATTGAAGATCGGAAGGAAATTATATGGGAGCTAGTTAATAATATCACTGCTTATAAGGATACATGACAGTGGTTGCTTCGATTGGAATAACGACACGATAGAAATAAAAAATGGCACTACTTATTATCGGATGTTATTACCATAAACACACATATACACGCGCACGAAAACATGTACACAATCGAACGCACACAGAGATATGTATACATACAACAAACGAAAAGAGACACTGATTAGTATAAAGAGTGTATTTCGTATATTCACACAATGATAGAGAAAACAAATCAGGTGTATATATATGTATGCATATATATATATATATATATATATATATATATATATATATATATATATATATATATATATATATATATATATATATATATATATACATGTGCATACCTGCATACATACACAGACACGTACATAAGTATATACAAATATTTCTACATACAAACCAACAGAAATATGTATATGCATATATATATATATGTATATATATATATATATATATATATATATATATATATATATATATATATATATATATATATACATATATATATGTGTGTGTGTGTGTGTGTGTGTGTGTGTGTGTGTGTGTATTCCTGTAGGAATACATAAGTATACAGTGCATAGAGGATCACAGAGAGAGAAAAAGAGAGGAAGAGAGAGAAAGAAACACAAAGAATGAATGTTTGCAGTCATTCGTGCGCTTCCGGCAAGATAGCTTTATGAACAGGTTTTGATTCATGCTATCATGTCCAATGATGAATATTTAAGGCTACTAAAAGTTGAGCAATCAAAATTTGTGTCAACTGTAGGTAAGATTACGCACACACACACACACACGCGCACGCACGCACGCACGCACACACACACACACACACACACATGCACACACACATATGTATATAAAGATAGATAGATAGATAGATAGATAGATAGATAGATAGATAGATAGATAGATAGATAGATAGAAGGTGATATGAATCGATTCAGGGAACGATGGAGATAATGGATGTTTGCTAGCTACATCTGCTTCGAAATATATACGAACATATTAACCGCAGTTTAAAATGTGTGTTGGGTGCCGGTGACACACACATGCCCGCTCACATACACGATCACACACACACTCACACACACACACACACACACACACACACACACACACACACACACACACATGCATGCATACATGTATATATACTGGGGAAAATATATAAGCATTATTTTACTGAGGAAGTCGTTTGATATTTCGACTTCAATGTGTTAAGATATATCAAGTCATCCCATAAGTTCTGTTCGAATTTTGAATAAAGAAAACAAGTGATCAAATGTTATATTGAATTGAAATTTAATCATAAATATACTTTCCCTGATTATCTGTGACTTCCTTCCATCTATTTACAAGCTTTTTAATCCCATCAACTTAAGACATTTTGGTCTTCAAAGCAAAGAACTCTGAAATGTCAGCTTCGACCTCCTCTTGGCTTGCGAAAGTTATGTCCCCCAAACGATTCTGTAAACTGCGAAACAAATCGTAGTCTGAAGGAGCAGGTCGGGAGAATAAGGTGGACGAGGAATTTTTTCCAAACCAAGCTCTTCGACCTTCTGTGGTGTGATTTTTGCAGTGTGGGGTCACACATTGTCCTGATGAAACATCACTCCATTACGATTCACTAAAGCGGGTCTTTTTTTCTTCAAACCTTGGTCCAAACGCTCTAATTGCTGACAGTAGACTTGAGCATTATTGATTGTTGCTTTAGGTAGTAACAATTCAAAGTGAATTAACCCTAACCCTAATCCCACCAGATAGAGAGAAGAACCTTTTTCCCATGAAGTTCCTTCTCGGTTGTGGTTGAGCTTTTTCCCTTTTACAGACTTCGAATCTCAGTGAAGTTAACTTAACCTTTCGACTTTTTCAATCAATGAAATATATCGATCTATGGGCTGTGGATTACTAGAAAACTAAGACTATTAACTTGAATGATTTTTCAGCTCTTTAGTTTTAGGGTTCAAAAACCCAAAATCCATCGTCCACATTCAAACCACTACCTCTTATGTTCGCTGCCATTAAGGGAATCCGATCTATTGCAAGCATACAGGCCGCGAGTTTTTCTCTCTCTGACCAAGGCCTTGTATATAGTGAGAGCGCTATCTAAAAGATAAAAACAAAATCTACGTCCATCGATCCGTCCATCTATTCATACATTCTATAATGATGACTTCATCTTGTCAGATGGCATCCATCTCATTATCCAATGTTGAAAAATCTCTCACTGCCCATGAGCAGATTCGTGACTATATGCTTCCAATAAGTTAAGTCTGCACATGACACCAATTCCCCAATGCTGCTGGACTTCAGTACAGAAAATAAAATAACAAAATGAGGTGATGACATTTTCCATAATGGATTATGGTGACACATTGTTGTGTGAACACATAACACTTTCTAAATATACACACGTAATGTCCATAGTTAGATGACGAATGGCAAGCAAGAATAAGATGACCGGTAACGATTTCGAACGAAGATTTTATATTTTCTTCTGTCAATACGAGTTACTAACAATTTGATGTTGGAGATTAATTGTCCCAGATGATTATACAGCTAGTCCATATTCAAGCCGGAGAGTTAGGTGCAGTCATTGAACGCGCTCGCACGTGTGTGTGTGTGTGTGTGTGTGTGTGTGTGTGTGTGTGTGTGTGTGTGTGTCTGCGTGTGTTTGTTTGTGTGTGTGTGTGTGTGTGTGTGTATGCTTGACCACTAAATCTACAAGTTCTTTTTTATTCTCTCTCTGTTATTTTCTCTTATTCCTTTCTATTGAAGAGCCTAGGCTCGAAGCATAAAAGACTTTTTCACTTCCCCGAGCATGCATCGATCTAATACATCTTCTTGTTGTTCATACACCTGTCTTCGTCTTTTGTTTTTCTATAAATTTCAACTATATATATATATGTATATATATATGTGCAACTTTTATCTTTTACCATTTAATTCTTCTAGTTAGAGTGTGGCCATGTTGGAGAAATGATGCCAGTGAATTGACCCCAGTACTTAATTCTTATAATCCTAGTACAATTCTTATAATCCTAGTATAATTAAGTACTGACCCCAGTACTTAATTCTTATAATCCTAGTACTTATTCTGTTAATCCCTCAACTTCTGGAGCGTCATTAGTGAAACGTGTGGTCGACCATTGTCATGAAGAATGATTTGCACTCTTCTGCTGAACAGTCCGGGACGGAGGTGTAGCAGGTTTCCGTTCATTTTGGCAATTTAATGGTAATATATTTCTGCAGTAATGGTTTTTCCGCGTTTGAAGAAATTATAGTCGATTAGTCAAGTAGTACACCACCAAACATAACCTTCTTTTTGAAGAGCTCGGGTTTAGGGAAGGTTTTCGGTGCTTCATTTTGGTCCAACAACTGCGAAGAACTTTTTCTATTATTGTTCAGAATTCACTTTTCATTGCAAGTTACAATACAGTCGAGAAATGGGTGGGTCTGGTAACGGGGAAGAAGCAACGAGCAAATTTCATATCTGCGCATTTTCTGATTTTCATTCAAATTGTGTGATACCCATTTGTCGAGCATTTTTGGTTTTCCGATCGCATGCAAATGGTTGCTGGCAGATCTCTGGCTAACTTGAAGTACTTTTTCCAGTTCTCGAATGGTTTTTCGTGGATCTTTCTCAATGACGGACTTTTATTGACTGGCATCGATGATAGATGGGCGTCCACTATACTCACGATCTTCAGGGCACAGGCTTCTACTGCGAAATTTAAAAAAATTTCGACCTAACCACTCACTGGTCATTTCCTCAACTAA